>NC_092450.1:2152156-2201633 GCF_036169615.1 Heliangelus exortis
TTGCTGGGGGTCCCTGCAGCACCCCAAGGGGCTGGGGAGCACCCTGGTCCCCCCCCCCGGCCAGCGAGCAGGCACCAGGACCCTGCAGCCGCCTCCCAGCCCTTTGTGCGTGACGCCGGGTGACGAGGCGTGACGTGGCGTGACGTGTCCCCCCCACTGCCACCCCTTTCCCTTTCCGCCGCCGCCATCCGACCCCCCCCGACCCCCCCTCCCAGCACCGCCAGCCCTCCAGTGTCCCTCGGTGTCCCTTTCCTCAGGGGACACTGTCCCTCCACGCACACGCGTGTCCCCACCTCGTGTCACCCGCGTGTGCGGGACAGCGGTGCTGGCAAGCCGCGTGTCACACCAGTGGGGCGGGGAGCAGCATTCCCCACGCGTGTCCCCCCCCCACCGATGTGCCCCCCCACGCTATCCCACCAATGGGAACACCCAGCCCACCCATGGACCCCCCCCCCTGCTTCGCCCGGAGGGGGCTGCGTGCCACAGGGCTTTGGTGACAGGAGGTGACAGGGTGTCCCCCCATGTCCCTGTGGGTGTCGTCCCCCCCCGGTGTGTGTGTCCCCCCCCAGTGTCCCCGCTGCCCCCGTCAATCAGCGCTGGCCCCGCTCCCGGTGCTGCCGAAGATGGAGGTCCCGGAGCTGCTCTGGGTGCTGGCAGGCGAGTGACAACCCTGTCACCCCCCGGGGGGGACACGGGCAGGCTGGGGGGACCCCCCTGAGCAGGGAGGGAATGGTGGGGACCCCCACCAGGGTGAGGAGGGGACAGGGGGTGCTGGCAGGAGGGGACAGCAGGGACATGGCTGCGACGTGACAAAGCTAAATAAAGCTGTCCTGTCCCTTGGTGGCAGCCGGGGTTGGGGGGGGGGGGACATGGGGACCGAGGGGGACACGGAGGGGTTTGGGGCAAGGGAAGGTGCTGTCCCCATCCCTGACACTGTCCCCATTACCCACCCCCTGTCCAGGGACAACCGGGGGTCCGGGGGGGTCTGTGGATTAAGCGGGAGGGGTTGGGACTGGGGAAACTGAGGCAGGGAGGAGCCGGGTTCCCCAGCCCTGGCTCTAACCCCGAGTCTGGCTGTAGCCATGGCCCTGGGGGGGTCCTGGGCCACCACTGTCCCTGACGATCATCTGCCCCCCCTCCACCGAGTCTCTGAGACCGGAGCTATCTTTGTCCATGAGCTGGAGCAGGAGCTGTTCCTGGAAGCCTTCCTCGCCGGGCAGGAGAATGAGGATGGTGATGATGGTGAGGGGCAGGCTGAGGGGGGATCCTGCAGAGCTTCATATGGGGGACCCATCAGCTGGGGGACACTGGGAAATGTTTGTTACCCACAAACTGGGACACTGGAAAATATTACCCACAAACTGGCCCAACTGGGCCATCGCTCCCTCCCTCCCCCCATCCCTCCCTCCCCACCCCCCCACCCCCCCATTTGTAGCCCCTTCAGCACCCATGAAGCCACCAGCTGCATCCTCCAGCACCAAGGGCTTTAGGGTCACCTCCATTTGGGGTCTTCCAACTCAAAAAGGGGATCAGGACCCCCCTGGGGGTGCAGCAAGCAGGGGCACCAGTTGTTCTTCCTTGGTGGGACGGGTTGGATGGGGAAGGACTCGCAGGGCAGGGAGCCGGGGGCACGTGTGTCCCCATGTCTGTCCCCTCCCCACCCACCCGTGTGTCCTGGCACCCAGCAGCCGCCCCCATCACTTCCGAGCCCACCTCCAGGACCACCCTGACCTCCCCCGCTGGCTCCGGTTCATCCAGCGTCACCCCCGCCAGCCTGGCTACCTCTACGGCTGCCCCACGGCCACCGAGGTGGGCACCCACACCATCCAGGTAGGTGGCCACCCCCACGGCCCGTGGCGGGAGGTGACATGGGGACAAGGACAGGGGCTGGCATCTCCGGGGGTCTCCTTGGCTCTCAGGTGCAGGCGTACAACCGGCACACCTACGAGACACTGACACAGCTCCTGCTCATCACCATCATCCCCGCCCCAGGTAGGGCTGGGGGGACACAGGTGGCACCAAGGTGGCACACAGCCCCCCCCCAGCATGGGTGCTGGGTGGCTCCGTGGGTGCTGGGTGGCCCTGAGGTTGCCAGGTGTCCCCATGGGTGTCTGGTGTCCCTATGGCTGCTGGGTGGCCCTGTGGGTGCCGGGTGTCCCCATAGGTGTCTGGTGGCCCCATGGGTGCCAGGTGTCCCCATGTGTGCCCAGTGTCCCTATGGGTGCCCAGTGTCCCTGTGAGTGCCGGGTGTCCCCATGATTGCCAGGGGTTCCTATGGCTGCTGGGTGTCCCCATGGGTCCTGGGTGTCCCCGTGGGTCCTGGGTGTCCCCACAGGTGCTGGGTGCCCCCACGGGTGTCGAGTGTCCCCATGGGTCCTGGATGTCCCCGTGGGTCCTGGGTGTCCCCACGGGTGCCGGGTGTCCCCACGGGTGCCAGGTGTCCCCACGGGTGCCCGGTGTCCCCACGGGTGCCACATGTCCCCCTCAGATGGGGAGCCACCATACCAGGCAGAGTTCTGGTGGGGAACAGGAACGTGGAGGAGCTGCTGGCAGAGCCCACGCAGGAGCTGTTCCTGCAGGCCACGGGGGGGGTCTGGGACCAGGACGACCTCCACATCATCAATGTCACCTCTGCCCTGGACCGGGGTGGCCGCGTCCCCCTCCCCATCGAGGGGCGCAAGGAAGGGTAGGACCGGGACGGGGGGGGTGAGGGGGGGGGATTATCCCCTGGGACAGACCCCCAGCCTCCATATGCGGGGTTTTGGGGGTCACCTCCGTGCTGTCCCCCCCCCCGGCAGGGTGTACGTCAAGGTGGGCTCCCACGGCACCTTCTCCCCGTGCCTGGTGGCCGCGTCCTCACCACGGAGCCGCTTCCTGTGCCACCTGGGCCAGCAGCCCCTCGCCTCCTGCTACGACACCTTCACCCCCCCCTTCACCATCCGCTGGTGCAACCTCACCCTGGTGAGACCCCCCCAGCCCCTCGGTGTCCCATCCCCCCCCTCACCGACCCCCCCCTTCCCCCGGTAACCATCACCCCCCTCCTCCCCCTGCAGCTGCAGGTCTGGCCCAGCCCCCCACCCAGGGTCCGACGTGGGGGGCAGGGGTGCTGGAGGAGGATGGGGATTTCCAGCCCCCCACCCAGCTGCCCCCCCAGACCTGCTGCCCGGGTTCCTGGTGACACTGCTGGTGCCACTGCTGGTGGCCGCGCTGCTCTGCCTGCTCCTGGGACACCTCATGTGCTGCCGCAGGGAGGGAGTGTGAGTCTGGGGTGGGGGGGACACGCTCAGGGTGGGGGGGGGTCCCTCTACCCCACCCAGGGCATGGACACCCCCGAATGGGTGCCCCTTCCCAGCCACCATGACCCCAGGACAACCTGGGGGTGTTGAGACCCCTTCTCACCATCGTTTTCATTTTTTCCCCCCTTTTTTTTATTTGTTTTTGTTTCTTTTGATTTTTGTTCGTTTGTTTGTCTTTTCTCGGGTTTTTTCTGGTTTTTTTTTAAGGCAAAAACGGGATTGGAGACGTCTGAGTAAGTCCCTGGTTGTTGGGGGGGTGCTGGAGGGGCTGTTGGGTGGTGTTGGGTGTCACGGCCAAGCACAGGGGTGGGGATAGGGGGGCACAGGGGGAGGTTGGTTCTCTGGGGGATATTTTGGGGGTGGTGGAACCTCAAGGTGTCCCCAAAGGGTCCCCCCCAGCCCCCCTCCTCTCCCCACACCTCGGTGCCCCCCCCAAAGTTCCCCCTGGAGCACAGGAGTTGGTTTGATGGACTCAAAACCAGTAAGGAGGAGCCCAGAGATGGGGGGCAGATCCCAGGGATGGGGGACACAACCCAATAATGGGGTGCAGACCCCCAATGATGGGGTGCAGACCCCCAGTGAGAGGAGAAAGAGCCCAGTAATAGGGTGCAGACCCCAAAGATGGGGTGCAGACCCCAGTGGTGGGAGACAGATCTCAGTAATAGGGTGCAGACCCCAAAGATGGGGTGAAGACCCCCAACAATAATGGGGTGCAGACCATCAATGATGGGGTGCAGACCCCCAGTGATAGGGTGCAGACCCCACTAATAGGGTGCAGACCCCAAAGATGGGATGAAGAACCCCAACAATGGGGTGCAGACTCCACTAATAGGGTGCAGACCCCAAAGATGGGGTGAAGACCCCCAACAATAATGGGGTGCAGACCCTCAACGATGGGGTGCAGACCCCCAGTGATAGGGTGCAGACCCCAGTAATATGGGTGCAGACCCCAAAGATGGGGTGCAGACCCCCAGTGATGGGCGACAGACCCCAGTAATAGGGTGCAGACCCCAAAGATGGGGTGCAGACCCCCAGTGATGGGTGGGCAGACCCTCGTGACGGGGGACAAACCCTCACCATGGGGTGCAGCCCTCAAAGAGGGAGTGGGGGGGTGCTGCCCCCAGCCATGGGTGACAGACCCCAGCGATGGGTGACAAACCCTACCGACCGGGGGGGGGGGGGACGCCACAGAACCCCCCCAAACCCCTCCCCAGAGGGTGTGGGGTGGGGAGGGCAGGGTGCAGCCCCCCGTTTTCCCTCTCCCGCAGCATCCAGCTCTTCCACCACGCCACGATCCATGGGGACAGCCGGGAGCTGAGGGACATGGCTGGCAGCCGGGATGTCCCCCGGCCCCTTTCCACCCTTCCCATGTTCAACATCCGCACGGGACAACGCATCAACCCCCTGCCCCCCCCCCCGCGATGGGGCCCGGGTCCCCCTCCTCCCACCGTGACCCGGGGTGGGGGACAGTCCCAGGGGTCCTCATGCGTCTGGGGACACTTTCCAGGGGACAATAATTTTTTTTTTTTTTTTTTGCGGGGGGAGCTGTGATTAAATGGCTTTGGAGGCGCTGGGAAATGGCTTTGTTGCTTCTTTATTTTCATGTGCCCCCCCCCAAAAAACAGCCCCTGGGGGGTGGTCCTGGGGTTCTTTTTGGGGAGGTCCTGCTCCCCTCTGTCCATGTCCCCCCTCCCCCCTCTCCTTCAACTCTTTTGGGTGCCCTTCTCCATTCATGACCCCCCCCCCCCCAGTGTATATGTCCCCCCCTAAAAATAACCTGGAACCCCCACAAAGATTTGGGGTGTGCCGACCCCCCCGCGCCCCTCCCGGACCCCTGCGTGGGGACAAGGTGCTCGCGGAGAGCAGGTTGGGGATGGGGACATCGCGGGGGGACGGGGGGGACATCTCGGGGGGGGGGGGGACACACGACACACAGCCACCATTCCCCCCCCCCACGCCGTGTCCCCCCCCCGGACTCACCCCGAGGTCCTGCAGGATCTCGCCCCTTCCACCGCGCAGCCCGGAGCATCCTGCTCGCCCCCCCCCACCCCCCAACACCCCCCCCCCCTCCAGGGGGTCCCCCCAGCCCGGCCCCCGGCCCCTCCCCTCGGAAGAAAGAGCCTTTTCATAGCAGCCCCCCCCGTGGGGCAGGGGCCGGGGGGGGGGGGTTAGGAAAGCACGGGGGGAACAAGGGGCCCCATTGATGGGTTGGAGAAAGGACCCATTGAGCCCCCCCCCCTCTGCTCCCCCCCTCCCCGTGCCACCGGTGTGTGTGCCCCCCCCGTGCCCACCTCCACGGGGCACACGCGTGTGCTGGAGGGGCTGCCGTGGGGGGGGTGACACGGGGGGAATGTGTGAGGGGGGCATGAGGGGGAGTGTGAAACGGGGGGGGGCACGGGGGGGAGCGTGCAAGGGGCACAGGGGGGCAGAGTGACCCCCAGGCGATGGGGGGGGACCGAGGGGGCTTGCACGGTGTCACACGTGGGACGTGGGACGTGTGCAGAGTGGCACACGTGTGCACAGGTCGTGTCACACGCAGGTCGTGTCACGACACACACACCTGTCATGAAACATGTCATGAAACACACACACGTGTCGTGACACGCACACACATGTCACGACTCCCCCCACCCCTCCCCAATCCCGGGGGTCTCTCCGTGCCCCCCGTGCTCCCCACCGCCTCCTCCCTGGGGGGCTCCCCCCTGTCCCAGCCCCCCCACTCCCCCCCCTATTTGGGGAGGGGACACACAACAAAGTCCCCTTGTCCACCGGTGCGCAGCTCCCCCCCCCCAAACCTTCCCCCCCCCTCCTTGCCGGGGGGGTGGGTCCCCCCTTTCCTTCCTCTCCGCCCCCTTCCCAGGGCTGGGGGGGATCTGGGAGCGCAGGAGCGCGGCGGGAGCAGTCGGGAAGCGGCCGGGATGAGGAGCGGGAGAGGGAGAGGGGGCTCCAACCTGCACCCCCCCCCCCATCACCCCCAGGGACCCCCCCCAGGAGCCTGAGGAGAAGAGAAGCCCAGGTGGGTTGGGGGCAGCGAGGGAGGGGAACGTGGGTTAAAAAGGGAAAAGAGTTGAAGTGGTTGTTAATTGTTGTTAATTATTGATGAGGGAGCTGGAAACCTGACTGGGAGGGATCTGAGAATCTGCTGGGAAGATGGGGGGGAATGGGAATGGGAATGGGAATGGGAATGGGAATGGGAGTGGGAGTGGGAAAGGGAATGGGAATAGGAATGGGAATGGGAATGGGAATGGGAATGGGAAAGGGAATGGGAATGGGAATGGGAATTGGAATGGGGATGGGAGTGGGAAAGGGAATGGGAGTGGGAAAGGGAATGGGAAAGGGAATGGGAATGGGAGTGGGAATGGGAGTGGGAAAGGGAAAGGGAATGGGAATGGGAATGGGAGTGGGAATGGGAATGGGAGTGGGAATGGGAAAGGGAATGGGAATGGGAATGGGAGTGGGAATGGGAATGGGAGTGGGAAAGGGAATGGGAAAGGGAATGGGAATGGGAGTGGGAATGGGAGTGGGAAAGGGAAAGGGAATGGGAATGGGAATGGGAGTGGGAATGGGAATGGGAGTGGGAAAGGGAATGGGAAAGGGAATGGGAATGGGAATGGGAATGGGAGTGGGAAAGGGAAAGGGAATGGGAATGGGAATGGGAGTGGGAATGGGATTGTGAAGTCCTGGGGTTGGGGAGAGAGGGAGGGAGGGAGGGAGAGAAGGATGGATTGAAGGATGGATGGATGGATGGATGGATGGATGGATGGATGGATGGATGGATGGATGGACAGATGGAAGGAGGGATGGAGGAAGGGAGGGATGGATGGATGGATTGAAGGATGGAGGGAGGGAGGGACTGAAGGACAGAGGGATGGGTGGAGAGAGGGAGGAATGGAGGGAGGGAAGGAGGAAGGGAGGGATGGAAGAATGGATTGAAGGATGGAGGGATGGATTGAAGGACAGAGGGATGGATGGATGGATGGATGGATGGATGGATGGATGGAGAAGAAGCTGCTGCAGATGTTGTGGAGCTGCTGATCCACCCGCCTGGCCCAGCAGTCAGCATTGTCCCTTTTTTTACCCCCACTTTTAAGGCTTTTAATTATTATTACTTTTTTTTTGTCTCTACCTTGTGTTTGCTCCGGGATTTGCTTGTGGGGGGTGTGTGTTGGAGAGGGGAGGGGTAAAACAGCACCTTTAAAAATCCACAGATTGAGCTGGGCAGTAAAGAAGGGGGGAAAAAAAGGAGGGGAATTAAAATAAATGAAGGCACCGGGCAGACCCAAAGAAAAGATGATGTTAAAAGAAAAGAGCCCCCCAAGGGGATTGAAATCCTGGAGGGGTGGAACCTCAGGGACCTTGAAGGGAGGTAAATTAAAAAATGAAATTTAAAAAAAAAATTAAAATAGAAATTAAAATAGAGATAAAAATAAGAATGGAGGTAAAAAATAAAAATAAAAATATCCAGCAGAGCAACAAAACAGAGAGAGAGGGGAGAAAAAGTTGTCGGAGAAAAATAAACACTTTTGTTCTGAAGCTGGCAGGAAAATCCTGGCCTGGTTAAAACACCCCAGCCAAAGCCAAAACTGCTTGAAAATGAAAGAAAAATACACAGAAATTTAAAATAAATTAAAAAAAAAGCTCCTCAGCCCCATCCCAACCCATGGGAAAAAGGGAGCAGGGAGCAAAGGGGGGCTCAGCTGGGTGGGGGGTGGGCTTGCCCTGAGCTTTGCTGCCTGGCTCCAAATCAAAGAATCAAAAATAAACTAAAAAACCCCAAAAGAACAAAAAAAAAACCAAAAAAAAGAACAGGGGGCTTGAGGGGGGGAAGTCACCCCCAAAAAGCAAATGAGAAAATCTCTTCCAAAATCCTGGGATGTGGGGAGTGAAGAAGAGGAAGGGGGGAAATGCTGGGGGGGGGTCCGGGTGCTGTGGGTTGGGGTCTCAGTACTGGGGTGGGGGCTCGGGGACCCCCTGATGGTGTTTGGGGGGCTGAGCCCCCGAGGAGGAGAGGAGGGCAAGCAAGCAACCCCACTGCCTGGTGGTTTGGTTTGAAAAGTCATTTATTTTTTTGTCTTTTTTTTTTTTCTTTTATATAGGGTTGGATTTTTGGGGTTTTTTTGTCGATTTAACGCTCTCTGCTGTCGCTGTGGTTTGGAGGGGGGGGGCTGCTTGGAGGGGGGGGGGTTTGGTTGAGGTGTGATGTTTGTTTTTTCTCTCTCTCTCTCCCTTTTAGTGGCCACACAAAGAGTTTTGGAGACGCTGGGTAGAAACCGACACAAATTCAAGTCCAGGTGAAATTTTTCTCCTTTTTTTTTTTTTTTTTCGGCTGTTTTGAGGTTTTTTTTTTTGGTTTTTTTTTTTTTTGTTAGGGTTGGTTTTTTTTTTAGTGTTTTTTTTATTATTATTATTAATTATTATTAATTATTACTCTCTCCTGTCCACACATTCTGGTTTACAAGAAACAGACGGGGCCGATGTCGATGCCGAATTCCTGGTCCGGGGCGCCAACGTCCAGAGGAGCCAAATCGATGATGGGCAGGCGAGAGGTCTTTGTGCTCTTGTACTCGATGACTGTCTTGCCCCAAGCTCCCGTGTGACTCTACGGGGGGGACAACAGGATCAGCCCCGGCCCCAGAACACCTCCCTCCCACCAGCGTCACCACCGCGACCACCAGGACCACCAGGACCCCCGTGACCACCACCACAACCACCACCATCGCCACCACCATCACAACCACCACCCCCATGACCACCACAGTAACAGAGAATCATAAATTTGGGTTGGAAAGGTCCCTGAAAGGTCATCAGGGGCACTCTCAACTCAATAAGGTTGCCCAGAGCCTGAGCACCACCAGGACCACCAACACCATGACCACCACCACCAGCACCACCATGAACACCCCCATGACCACCACAGAAACAAAGAATCATAAATTTGGGTTGGAAAGGTCCTTGAAAGGTCATCAGGGACACTCTCAACTCAATAAGGTTGTCCAGAGCCTGAGCACCACCAGGACCACCAACACCATGACCACCATCACCACTACCATGACCACCAGCACCACCATGAACATCCCCATGACCACCACAGAAACAGAGAATCATAAGTTTGGGTTGGAAGGGTCCCTGAAAGGTCATCAGGGACACTCTCAACTAGATCAGGTTGTCCAGAGCCTGAGCACCACCAGCACCACCAATACCAGGACCACCAACACCATGACCACCAGCACCACCAGGACCACCAGGACCACCACAGTAGCAGAGAATCATAGAATAATTTGGGTTGGAAAGGTCCTTGAAAGGTCATCAGGGGCACTCTCAACAAGATCAAGTTGCCCAGAGCCTGAGCACCACCAGGACCACCAACACCAGGAGCACCAACACCCCCAGGACCACTATGACCACCGTACTAACATAGAATCATAAATTTGGCTTGGAAGGGTCCTCAAGAGGTCACCAGGCCCAGCCAGGGGCTCTCTCAACTTGATCAGGTTGCCCAGAGCCTGAGCACCACCAGCACCACCACAACCATGACCACCAACACCAGGACCACCAACACCAGGACCACCACCAGGACAACCATGACCACCAGCATCAAGACCACCAACACCATGACCACCAAGACCACCACCAACACCATGACCACCAGCACCACCAGCACCACCAGCACCACCCCCTGGGCCCCTCACCGTGCATCCATCCTCGGTGACTCCATAGGTGAAGCGGCTGTTGCCTTCAGCCCTGATCTCGATCTCGTTGGCTCCCTGGAGCAGCAGGGCCTTCTTCAGGTTCCCGGTGGCTTGGTCCATGTAGGCAACGCTGTTCTTGCAGTGGTAGGTGATGTTCTGGGCAGCTTCCGTGGACATCAGGCGGAGGAAGGTCAGCTGGATGGCGACGTCGTCAGGGTTGGAGCCTTCACCACCGTACTCGAACTGCAGAAGAAGAAGCGTTGAGGCCCCGTAGAGGTTTTCCCCCTCATCCCATCATCATCATCATCATCATCATCATCATCATCATCATCATCCTCCTGCTCACCTGGAAGCCGTCGCTCATTGCCTCGCCGAACCAGACGTGCCTCTTCTCCTTGGGGTTCTTGCTGAGGTACCAGTTCTTGGGGGTGATGGTGCCCCGGGTGGGGTACACGCAGGTCTCCCCGGTCTCCATGTTGCAGTAAACCTTGATGGCGTCCAGGTTGCAGCCTTGGTTGGGGTCGATCCAGTACTCGCCTGGGGGGCAGAGAGGGGGGATCAGGGGGTGGGAGGTTGGGGGGCCTCAGGGGGTGGGTGGAGGTGAGGAGGAGGCAGGAGGGATGGAGGTGAGGAGCATCCAGGAGGGATGGAGGAGAGGAGGAGGCAGGAGGGATGGAGGTGAGAAGGATCCATGAGGGGTAAGGTGAGGAGCATCCAGGAAGGATGAAGGTGAGGAGCATCCAGGAGGGATGGAGGTGAGGAGGAGGCAGGAGGGATGGAGGTGAGGAGAAGGCAGGAGGGTTAAGGTGAGGAGCATCCATGAGAGATAAGGTGAGGAGCATCCATGAGGGATGAAGGTCAGGAGCATCCAGGAGGGATGGAGGTGAGGAGGAGGCAGGAGGGATGGAGGGATGAAGAGCTGGAGGTGAAGAGAAATCATGGAGGATGGAGGGGAGGAGCAAGTGGGAGGGACAGAGGATGGAGAGAGAGAGGTGAGAGCTGGAGGAGAAGGGCTGGAGGGTGGAGGAGAGGAGCAGCCATGGGAGATGGAGAAAGGAGGTGAGGAGCAGGTTCTGGGGGGTGGGGTTGAGCAGCAGCCTTGAGGAAGAGAGGAAGGAGGTGAGAAGCAGCTGTGAGAGAAAAGGAGGAGAAGGGCTGGGGGGTGGAGGAGAAGAGCACCCAGGGGACAGCCTGGAGGCACGAGTCACCCAGGGAGGATGGAGGTGAGGAGGAGGAAGAGGGGAGGCAGGGATGGAGGTGACACCACCCCGGTGGGGACCCTGACCGCTCTTCCAGTCGCCGTGGCACATCTTCAGGTCCCGGCAGGTCCGGGCGGGGTTCTTGCGGGTGCCCTCGGGGCTGCGGATGTTCTCGATCTGCTGGCTCAGGCTCTTGAGGGTGGTGTCCACCTCCAGGTCTCTGTCCCTCATCACGTTGGCGTCATCAGCCCGGTAGTAGCGTCCCCCATCGTGAGCCTTCTCCTGGGGGGGCTGGGGCAGGAAGCTGAAGTCGAAGCCGCCGCTGGGAGGACCGGGAGGACCGGGAGGACCAGGGGGACCGGGAGGACCCTGCGGAAGGAGAAGGAGGAGGATGGTGAGCAGGAGATAAAGGACGGGTGGGTGGCTCCGGGGGGGGTGGGGGGTGGCAGAGGAGCTGATACGTACGACGGGACCGGCTTCACCCGTGCGACCGCGGGGCCCGGGGGGACCGATGGGGCCGGGGAGTCCATTGAGCCCATCCTTGCCGGCAGCACCTGCAGAGCCAGGGGGACCCTGGGGGAGAGGAGAGGGCGTGAGCGTGGCCACCACCCCCAAACCCATCCCCTCCAGCCCCGCCAGAAACCCGGTGGCAGCTGGGGGACACCTTGAGCCCCCCAGGATGCTCCAGCCTGGGCTCAACCGCAGACTTACTCGTGGCCCAGCAGGCCCAGAAGCACCAGAAGGACCTTGTTCACCAGGAGAGCCCTGTGCAAAGCAAGGGAGAAGAGGTTCAGTCAGCATCTCCCTCTGCTTCCAGGATGTGGGGCAGCACCCGAAGCCACTGTCCCCCCACGGGACTTACAGGAGGACCAGGGGGACCTTGGAGACCGGAGAAGCCTCTGTGACCCTTCATGCCTCTGTCACCCTGTTCACCGGCTTCACCTTTGTCACCACGGGGACCTTGGGGACCCTGGAGGAAGAGGAGGAAGATGTGTTGAGGGGTGGAGGGGTCCTGAGCAGCTGCTGCCCCCCAAGCCCACAAGGGAGGATGGAGCAGAACATCAACTCACAGCAGGACCACGAGCACCAGCAGGACCAGGGGGGCCGGCGGGACCTTGGGGACCCTGGGAGAGGGGAGAAGAGCAGAGGTCAGAACATCCCCCCCCATCTGCTGCCACCAGCTCGGGGCGGTGTCACCTCGAGGCGGGGGTGATGGGATCAACCCTGGCTCCATCACTGGGTGCAACCTGGGGTGACCCCCACCTGGGTGGAGGTGGGGGTGGGGGGGGTCCTCACTTACGGTCTCACCACGATCTCCACTCTTCCCAGCAGGACCAACGGGGCCGGGAGCACCGGGGGCACCGGGAGCACCAGGGGGGCCGGCGGGGCCGGTCTCACCACGGTCACCCTGTGAGGAGGAGGAGGAGGAGGATGAAGAGCAGAGGTGGGTGCAGCCCCCCCCTGCGGCCCCCCCCGCAGCCCCCTCCCCATCCCACTCACCTTGGGACCAGCAGCACCGTCACGTCCTGGGGCACCTTCAGCACCGGGAGAACCCTGGAGAGGAGCAGAGACCCCTCGTTAGGGTGGGGGGGCTGATGAGCCCCCAGACAGCACCCATGGGTGCCACCAGATGGGAAGTTCTCAGTGCAGGCACCATGACAATGACAGGGGGGGCACAGCCCCCCCAACACCAACAGCTGCCCATGGGGGTCTCTGCCCCCCAGCACCAATGGTTGCCCACAGAGACCTGAACCCCCCCTTACCACTGTGCCCACGGGGGTGTCCATGTGCCCCCCAACACCAGTGGGTGCCCACGGGGGTCTGTGCCCCCCAGCAGTGATTATTGTCCATAGGGGGTCCATTGCCCCTCCCCAACCATTCCCCATGAGGGTCCATGCCCCCCAACACTGATGGTTGCCAGAGGAGTTTGTGCCCCCCCCAACACCAAGAGTGGCCCACGGGGGGGCTGTGCCCCACCCTGACCGTTGTCCACGGGGGTCCGTGCCCCTCCACACCAATATTTGACACGGGGGGGTCCATGCCCCCCAACAGTTACAGTTGCCATGGGGGGCTGTGCCCCCCCCCTACAGCTGCCCACAGGTCTCTGTGCCCCCCCCAGTGGTGACCCCCAATGGTCTGTACCCCCCCACCCCAATGTGCCCCCCAGCACCAATGGGGGGGGTGGGTCTGTGCCCCCCCACAGTGATAATTGCCACTGGGGTCTCAGTTGCCCACGGGCTTCCTTTCCGCCCCCCCCCCTCATCAGTTGCCCCCTCACCTCACGTCCAGCTTCACCGGGGGGTCCAGCCAATCCGGGGGGGCCCATGGGGCCGGGGGGGCCACGCTCACCAGGGGCACCGGAGGGACCCTGCTTGCCAGGTTCACCCTGTGGGGAGGGGGGAGAAAAAAGGGGAAAAGGGGAGTGTCAGACTTTTCCCTCCAGGTGAATGAGACCCCGGGGGGGGTCCTAGAAATATATTTTCCCCCCCCAAAAAAAAACCACAAAAATACTACTCACAGAGGGGCCGGGCAGCCCGGGGAAGCCTCTCTCTCCTCTCTGTCCGGGAAGACCGACGACCCCGCGTTGTCCGGCGATTCCTTGGGGTCCGGGGGTGCCAGGAGCGCCCTGAGGGGACAAATGTCACTTCAGGGGGGTGACAACAGCGTGGGGGAGGGGCAGCAGCCCGTGGGAAGGAGGGGAGGATGCGGGGAGGATGCGGGAATGGGAGGGAGGGGAAGGAGGGGGGGCTGCGGGGATGCGGGAGGGGTGGGATGGGGAGCGATGGGGATTTTGGGGGGGGGGGTTGGGGGGTGACTTACGATGGGGCCGTCAGCGCCGGGGGATCCTTTCTCACCGGGGGGGCCGGGGGGACCAGCGGGGCCGGGCTCACCGGGGCGGCCGGCGGGACCCGTCTCGCCGCGGGGACCTTTGCCGCCCTCCTTCCCGCTGGGGCCGGGGGGGCCGGGCAGACCGATGTTCCCCTGGGAGGGGAGATGGAGTCAGGCAGCAGCCCCGGACCCCCCCCAGCTGACAGCTGGAGGGTGGCTAGGGGTGTCCTGCTGGCCATCCCAGTAAAAACCAGTGCTAATGATGGTAAAACCAGTGCCAGTCCCAGGAAACCCAGTGCTAACCCCAGTGAAAAGCCCAGGAAATCCCAGTGATAATCTCGATAAATCCCAGTGCCAGTCCCAGTAAATCCAGTACCAATTCCAGCAAAACCCAGTGGCAGTCCCAGTAAACCCAGTGCCAATCCCAGTGAAAACCAGTGAAAAGCCCAGGAAATCCCAGTGCCACTCTCGATAAATCCCAGTGCCAGTCCCAGTAAATCCAGTACCAATTCCAGAAAAACCCAGTACCCGTCCCTGTAAATTCAGTGCTTATCCCAGTGAAAACCAGTGAAAAACCCAGTAAATCCCAGTGACAATCTCAATAAATTCCAGTATCAGTCCCAATAAATCCCACTACCAGTCCCAGCAAAACCCAGTACCAATCCCAGTGAAAAACAGGTACAATCCCAGTAAACCCCAGTAGCAAGATCCATAAATCTCAGTGCCAATCCCAGTAAATCCCAGTGCCAATCCCAACAAAACCCAGTACCAACTGGGACAGGGTGGCTCCATGGTGCCCAGCATCTTCCATCCTGTGTCCCCCCCCTCACCATCTGACGCCCCCCCTGCCCCTGCCCCCCCCTCCCTGGGGTTACTCACAGAGGGACCGGGGGGACCAACTCTTCCAGCAGCACCAGGGAAACCAGTAGCACCCTGGAAAAGAGAAAACCCAGAGTCACCAGGGGACAGGGGACAGTCCCTGGCTGGGGACAACCCCAGGGGGGGGCAACATCCCACCAGGGGTTGTTTTGGGGGGCAATAAAGGCAAAATCCCCCCCCTTTTCCCTTCTGCTTCACCCCCACCATGGGATGAAGCCCCCCCCAGATGCCTCCTGACCCCTCAGATGGTTTTAGGGGTGCAAGTCCCCCAGCCCCATGGTGTCCAGGGGACAGAGCAGGGAGTTAAGGACCCTTGGGGGTGTTCACCCCCGGGGGGGGGTCCCCAAATTCCCCCCCCCCACCCCAACACCAGGCTGATACTTACAGGGGGTCCAGCGCTACCACGAGCACCTTTGGGACCAGGAGCACCAACAGCACCCTAAGGAGGAGGAGGAGGAGGAGGAAGGGTGAGACACAGCCCCCCAGAATGGGTGGGGGGGCCAAGGGGTGGGGTGGGGGGCAACTTACAGCAGGGCCAGGAGCACCAGTGGGGCCGGCAGGACCGGGGGGGCCAGCATCACCCTTGGCTCCAGTATCACCAGTTTCACCTTTAGCACCAGGCTGGCCATCAGCACCCTGGGGGTGGGGGGGGACAGAGAGGGGTGAAACGGGGTGAGGGGACACGGTGTCACCTCGGGGGACACAGGATCAGCCCCCCGGGAAAGGGGGGAATAATGGGGCTGTGACACTTACGGGGGGGCCAGCAAATCCAGCAGGACCGGGAGGACCGGGCTCCCCGCGGTCACCCTAAGGAAAATGGGGGGAATTGGTGTCACCCCAAGACAGGGACAGCCACCAAAGGATGGTCAGGGACATCGGACAGGGGGGGGGGACACTCACGGGAGCACCACGGGCACCAGTGGGACCAGCAGGACCGGGGGGCCCAGCTTCACCCTGGAAAAGGGGAAGAAAAGCAGGAAAAAAAAAAGAAAAGAGGTCAAGGCTGTGGCGAGGAGGTGGCAGTGGGGACCGGGACACCTCGGGGCAGTGTCCAGCTGAGGGGTGGCCCTACCTTGTCACCAGGAGCACCAGCAGGGCCGGGGGGGCCAATGGGGCCAGTCAGGCCTCGGAGACCGTCCTTGCCAGGAGCACCATCAGCACCTTTGGGACCGGGATCACCCTGGGAGGGGGAGATGGTGGCATGTCACCTGGGGAGGTCCCCTCCACGATGTCCCCTCATGATGTCCTCTCCACAATGTCTCCTCCACAATGTCCCCTCTATGATGTCCCCTCCACGATGTCCCCTCCACGATGTCCCCTCCACGATGTCCCCTCTATGATGTCCCCTCTATGATGTCCCCTCCATGATGTCCCCTCCACAGTGTCCCCTCCATTATGTCCCCTCCACAATGTCCCCTCCATGATGTCCCCTCCACGATGTCCCCTCCACGATGTCCCCTCATGATGTCCCCTCATGATGTCCCCTCATGATATCCCCTCCACGATGTCCCCTCCACAATGTCCCCTCCCCTTTGCCCAGCACAGGGACACCCCTGGTTCTTCATCCCCCTGAGGGAGAAGCTGAGACCGTTCCCCCTCCCCCCTCCTCCCAGGATGGGGGGAAAAAAGTTTGTCTCTGCTCCCAGCTGGCAGCAAGGGACTGTCCCCAAGGGCCACACTTAGATGGGGACACCGAGAGAGGTGGCCCAGAGGGTGAGACCCCTTTACCCAGCAGCTTCGGGTTAGGGGAGAGCATCCCTGGGATGCTGGGAGGAGCCAGGGATGGCCGGGAGCAGAGGATCCCAGAGGGAAGGGGACAGACGAGGGGGTTGGGGACAGCCGAGAGGGTTGGGGACACTCACTCTGTCCCCCTTGGCGCCTGGCAGGCCGGCAGCACCTCTCTCTCCGGGCATTCCCTGCAGCCCGGGGGGTCCCTGGTTCCCGGGGGCACCGGGAGCACCAGCATCACCCTGGGAAAGAGACAGAACCGAACCGTGAGACGGAACCGGGGCAGCACCAAACCCACCCCCCCAACACCCCCACCCACCCCCACCCAAACCCCGCCCCCACTTTTGACACCGTCCCGGCAGCTGGGGACTGTCACTTGTCACCCAGCCCTGTCACCTACCTTAGCACCATCGTTCCCGGGAGCTCCGTTTGCACCGCGGGGACCTTGGGGACCGGGGGGACCTTGGACACCGCGTTCTCCGGGGAAACCTCGCTCACCCTGGGGGGGGGACACACAAGAGAGGGGCCGAGGCCATCAGGGGGTGCCTGGGGGGCACGGGGGGTACCAAGGGGGGGAATCAGGGGGGGCTCAACTCACCCTGGCACCGGCGGGACCGGGGGCACCGGCGTCTCCGGGGACACCCTGAGGGGGGGGGGGGGAGGAGAAAGTCAAGGTCAGGGTCAAGGTCGAGGGTGGCCTTGGGGACAGGGTCCCCACATTGCCCACCTTTGGGTGGTACCCTAGGGTTGGGGGTCCCAAGGGGTGGATGAAGGGGGGCATCTCATCCGCTGTCCCCAAGCCCGGCTGGGGGAGGGGCGGTGGGGAGGGGACAGGGACGGTGCCACCCCTGCTGTCCCACACTCACCTGCTCGCCAGGCTTGCCAGCCTCCCCGGGGGGGCCAGCGGGACCAGGCAGACCCTGGGGGGAGGAAGAAGAGGAGCCATGAGACACCAGGGAGAGGGGGGACAAACGGGGACAATGCCATCCCCATCTCGGGGGGTTTGTCCCTTTGGAAGGAGTGAGGGGACGTCCCTCACCTGGAAGCCAGGAGCACCAGCAGGACCTTGTTCACCTCGTTCTCCAGCAGGGCCCTGGGGGAGAGGGGACAAACGTGAGGGGTGGGGGGGACATTCTGCTCCTCAGCCCCTTCTACGCTGGCTGAGGGTGACCACGGGTGGCCGAGGGTGGCCACGGGTGGGTGTGTGTGGCCACGGGTGGCCGAGGGCTCCTTGAGACTCACGGTGGGGCCAGGAGGACCTTGGGCACCAACTTCACCATCTTTACCAGCAGCACCCTGTGGGAGAAGGAGCAAAAGAGGGTGCTCAGAGCACAGCCCTCACCCAGCCACGTCCCCGTGGGACCCCCCCGGGTGGGCGTGGGGCTGGATGTGTCCCCAGCATCCCTCGAAGGACAGCAGGAGCTGCCAGGGCCAGCTGCCAATGGCCATGTCACCTCCAAAGCCACCAGCAGCCATCGGGCTGCAGTCCCAGCCACCTCCAGCTCCTGATGTCCCCATCCTTGGAGCTTTCCCCAGCTCCAGCCCAGCCGTGGGGGCTGAGACCCAACTCCCCCCCCCCCTCCAAACTCCTTCCCAAATTTCTGCTGGATACTCACAACAGCACCGGGGGGCCCAGGAGCTCCTCTCTCACCGGGTTTGCCGGGTTCACCCTGGAGAAGCAGGGAGCAGGATGAGCCCCATGGTGGCACCATGTCACCAGGTCACCCCCAAAGAGGGGGACAGTCCCCTGAGCCCACCCCACCTCTGTGGGACCCCCATGCCCACCCCCAGCCACCCTCCTGGGTGGTGGCAGTGGATGGAGCCCCTCCTGGAGCAGCAATTGGAGCAGAAGCCCCCCCAGTGACACCCCCAGGGGGTGGAGGAAGGGGGGGGACACCCAGGTCCCCTCACACTCACCGCAGCACCTTTAGGACCAGGGAATCCCATAACACCACCTTGACCTCTGGCTCCGGGGGGGCCAGGGGGGCCGGGGCGACCATCTTGGCCAGCAGGACCCTGGGGTGGGTGAAGAGGGGGGGGTCAGGACCCCGGCTAAGGGTGCCCGAGTTGAGCCAAGGTTGGAAGGGGGACATAGGGAGGGGAGGGGGGGGGTGACAACTTACTGGGGGACCAGTCTTGCCATCAGGACCGGGGCTGCCAGGGCTTCCAGTCAGACCCTGTGGAGGAGCAGGAGGAGGGGGAGGAGCTCAGGAGATGCTCCAGGAAACGGGAACATCCTGGACCACGGCTTCTCCAGCCTGGCTGGAGCGTGGCCACCAGCGTGGTGGCCGTGGCCATTGTAACCCCCCCACCCCCCCTCCAAGTTCTCACCTTGGCACCGGGCAGGCCGGGCTCCCCGGGACGTCCAGCTTCACCAGGAGAACCTTTGGGACCAACGGGACCGGGGGAGCCGCGCTCGCCAGGGGGACCCTGGGTGGGACAAGGGACAGAGGTCACCCCGGCAGCAGGACGTGAGGCAGGGATGGGGACAAGAGGAGGGGGCAGAAGCACAGAATCAGCTTTGCCACCACAAAGGGACAGGTGACGAAGGGCTGGTGTCCCCACCACCCTCCTGAGGCCGTGGTCTTGTGGCCTGGACAGGGTGGAGGAAGATGTCACCTGTCACCTACCTTGGGACCAGCGATGCCATCAGCACCAGGGAAACCACGGCTGCCAGGAGCACCCTGGGGGGGACAGGAGAGGGGTCAGTGTCACACGGGGGTGACCTGGGGGGGTCGGGGGGATGAGCCAAGGTGGGACTTGGCCAGGAGTGGCAGCAGCCCGGTGTCCCTGCAGAGATGCTCCAGTGGAGGGGCTGGGGATGTCCCCAGGGGGGGTGGGACTGTCCCCAGACACCTCTGAGGTTCGGCCACTGGATGTGGGGAGAAGAGGGGAGGGCAGAGATGGGGACAGGGACACAGGAGGGGTGGGACAGGGATTTCTACTCACACGTTCACCAGCAGGGCCGGGCAGGCCAGCAGGACCTGGCTCACCACGAGCTCCTCTCTTGCCTTCTTCACCAGCAGGACCGGGGGGACCTTGGACACCAGCGGGACCCTGGGGAAGGAGGTGGAGGGGTGAGGGCCCATGGGGTGCCTGGGACCCAAACCCAAACCCAAACTTGGGTGGGGGTCACTCACGGGTTCTCCTTTGGCACCGGTGTCTCCCTTGTTGCCTGGAGCACCAGGTTCACCCTGGAGGAGAGAAGAGAGAAAAATCCATTTAACGTGGGATGGAGGAGCAGGAAGAGCCCGGGGGGTGCTCAGCATCTTCCAGCCCTCAGCACCATCCTGCACTGGCAGGGCTGGGGGAGGCCTGGAGCATCCTCTCCAGGTGGGACAGGCTATGGGGTGGGGGGGGGGGGATACTCACTGCGTTCCCCTTGGGACCGGGGGCACCGCTGGGACCCTGGGGTCCGGAGGGACCACGGGCACCGGGGAAACCGGGAGCACCAGCAATGCCAGGAGCACCCTGGGAGAGGCAGAGGAGGAGGTGAGGGAGCAGAAGGAGCTGTGGAAGCCGGGCAGGGGCAGGGGAAGGGGCAGGGGGACACTCACGGTTGCGCCCTTGGCACCGGGTTGTCCATCAGCACCGGGGTTGCCCTGTGGAGAGGAGGAGGAAGAGGAGGAGGAGGAAGAGGAGGAGGAGGAGGGAGGTTACATCTGAGCCATTGGGATGTGAGGCCAAAGGATGAGGAGGTGTTGGGTGTCACTTACAGCAGGACCAGCAGCTCCAGCAGGGCCAGGGGGACCGGGCTCACCACGGGCACCTTGGGGACCTTCGCTGCCACGAGCACCCGGGGGACCCGTTTCACCCTAGGGAGGAGGAAGAGGAAGGAGGAAGAGTGGTGAGCAGGGGGCTGCCCTGAACCCCCCACCGTGGCTGAGCAGCCCCATGGAGGCAAAGCCAGGCGAGATGTCCATGGGATGTCCCCAACTGTCCCACCACCCCGGGCAGCCCACGGCGCTTGGAGCTTTCTCATTTTTGGGGCCACTTGTAGCTCAGGTTTTCTCCCCCACCCCATGCTCCCAGTTCCCTCCAGTTTCTCCCAGTCCAGGAGATGGTCAGGTAGGTCCTACCTTAGCACCACCAGCACCGGGGAAGCCGGGGGGACCAGCAGGACCAGTTGGACCCTAAAGAAGAGAGAGGGCAAGTGTCAGAGGCAGGATCCCACCTTTCACTTCTGGTGGGATTTCCAGGCAGGAAAACCTCTGATCCGTGACCAGAAGATCCCAGGAAGGGTGGAGCTGGGCTGGGATCTCCCTCTGGAGAAGTTGGAGCTGTGGAGTTAGGGGTGTGGATGGGTTTGGGGGTGACTTACGGGGGGCCCAGCAGCACCAGGAGCACCATCGTTACCACGAGCACCCTGCAGGAGAGGAGGAACCCATCAGAGATGCCCCCCAAGAGGGAGGGGGAGCCCCCACAACCCCCCCCTATCCATAGCCCTGAGTCCTGCCCCAAACCAGCAACTCACAGCAGGACCAGACGGGCCGGGTCGACCTCTCTCACCAGGAAGCCCACGAGGACCCTGGGGACAGGAGACAGGACACGGTTGGGTCACCAGAAATGCCACTTGCCCTCTTTTGAGCCCCCCCCCCCCCCCTCCCCATCCCCGTGCCCCCCACCAACTCCTACTCACAGGGCCATCTCCAGGGGGTTAACCCCCCCCTTCCCACCCCATTCCTTGGGGCAGTGTCCCCTGGGTGGCCCCAGGGTGGCCCTGGGGCAGTGTCCCCAAGAAGAAGCTGTGTCCCCCCACCCCCTCCCCAACCCCTTTGCCACCCCCACCCCAAAGGGACCCCCCAGCACTCACCATCTGCCCAGGAGCACCATTCTCCCCGGGGCTGCCAGGCTCACCCTAGGAGGAAGGACAGCATTGAGGGACCTGCTCTGGAGGAGCAGGGGGACAGGGGGAGGTGACAGTGCCACCACTCCTCACCTTGGGACCAGCAGGACCAGGCTCACCCTTGGCACCATCCAAACCACTGAAACCCTGGGGAGCAGGAGAGAGAAATTTGGGGGGGTCAGGGGTAGATCACCCCACCAGTGAGGTTGAGGTCCCCGAAACCTTGCAGACACAGGGAGGGGACACTGAGGCACGGGGAGGGGACACTCACTCTGTGACCCTTCATGCCTGGCAGACCAGCAGTTCCTGGGAGTCCACGAGCACCCTGGGGAGAAAGAGCAGGAGGTGATGGAGATGCTCAGGGTGGGGGGGTGTCCCCAGCAGGGGACAGGCAGCTGGTGGCACATCCTTGCTCTGCCACCACACAGGTGACCGTGTAGATGTCCCCGAGGGTTTCTCACCTGGGGGCCAGGGGGACCTCGCTCACCGGGGCGTCCAGGCTTCCCAGCTTCACCCTGAGGAGAAGGACAGGGGGTTGGTGGCATGTCCCCAAGCCAGGTGGCTCTTAGGAGGGGGGTGGCAGGGTCTCCAGGTCACAAAGAAAGGGGGGGTGACCCCTTCTCCGGGCCACTTACGTCATCTCCGTTCTTGCCAGGGGGGCCAGCTGGACCACGGGGACCCATGGGACCCTAGGAGAGATATAGGGCAGGGTGAGGGTGCTGTGGGTGACAGCTCTGCCCTGTCACCCTGTCACCCTGTCACCCTGTCACCCAGCAGCCACACTCCCACAGCTCCTGGCTGAGGTGGCCCAGAATGGGGACAAGGTGGCCACAGGCAGGGCTGGGAAGAGGCAGTGTTGTCCCCATCCCTGTGGGACATCAGGCAGGACAAGGAGGTGACAGGACTCACAGAAGCACCGGGCTCGCCGGGTTCACCAGGGGGACCTTGGAAACCTTGAGGACCCTGCGGGTGGGGGGGGAAAGAAAAGAAAGAAAAAATGGGTTAGAAAATGAGAAGATTGGGTCTGAAGACCCTGGTGGCATTGGCAGTCACCCCATCCCCCCCCCTGGGATGGTGGCATCAGGACACGTGTCCCCAACATGTTCCTGCAGCCACCAGGAAGGGTGGGATGTCCTGTCCCATCTCCCCTGGCCTCCCCCCACCCAAAGGGACCCCTGGGGCTGCTGCTTCTCAGTGGGAGAGGGGGAGGTGGGGATGGTGATGCTGATGAGGAGGAGGAGGAGGAGGAGGAGGAGGAAGGGGAGATACTCACTGGAGCACCAGGAGGGCCGGGGAGACCTCGGGGACCAGCTGGGCCCTGGGGAGGAGAACACCAAGGGGTGATGAGTGGCTGCCATGTCACTCTGTCCCATCCCTGTCCCCATCCCCACCCTCTTCTTTTCCCCATTGTCACCCCTTCCCTGTCCCCATTGCCACCCTGCCCATGTCCCCAATGCTACATCATTGCCCCCCATCCTTGTCCCCATTGCCACCCCATTCCTGTCCCCACCACCACCCATCTCTTGTCCCCATCAGCACCCATTCCCTGTCCCCATTGCCACCCCATCCCTGTCCCCATCATTGCCCATTCCCTGTCCCCATCACCACCCAATTCTTGTCCCCATTGCCACCCCATCCCTGTCCCCAACACCACCCATTCCCTGTCCCCATCACTATCCCATAGCTGTCCCCATCACCACCAAATCCTTGTCCCCATTACCACCCCATCCCTGACCCCACCACCACCCACTTCTTGTCCCCATCGTCACCCATTCCCTGTCCCCATCGTCACCCATTCCCTGTCCCCACTGCCACCCAATCCCTGTCCCCATCACCATCCCATAGGTGTCCCCATCACCTGTCCCCACTTCATTGCCACCCCATCCTTGTCCCCACTGCCACCCCATCCTTGTCCCACTTGCCACCCCCCCCCCGTCCCCACGCCCTCCAGCACCCACACCCCTTAGCAACACCCTCTCCCCCAGCTTCCCACCTCCCCCCTTGTCCCCCGTGTCCCCCCCCAGGGGACAGGGGCCACCCCAGAGCTCACCATGGGGCCGGGCACGGCCATGCCCCCAGCTTTCTCATCGTAGCCATAAGACATCTGAGGAGCGAAGTTCTGCAGGGAGGGGGGGGAAAGGGAGAGCAGGGGGTAAGGAGGAGTTGGGGGGGGTCACAGACACCCCCGTGGGGGGGCTGCCCCACTCCTGACCCCCCCCATACTCACTCCACCGAGGCCTGGAGGACCTGGGGGACCTGGGGGGCCGGGGAGTCCGGGCTGTCCGGGGATGCCATCTCTGCCGGGGGGGCCGGGGAGTCCCTGGGGTTGGGAGAGGGGGGGGGGGAGAGAAAAAAAAAGGAAGATGAACACCAAGAAGGTGGAGGGGTCCTGGAAAAGTCCTGGGGGGGGGGGGGTGTTCAGTGGGGGGCTCACCCTGTCTCCTTTGGGGCCGGTGTCTCCTTTAGGACCCTGTTGAGGAGAGAGGATGGAGGGGGGGTTGAAAAAAGGGTTCTCCAAAAATCAGAGGGGGGGGGGGGGCTTAGGGGGTGATTTGGGGGGTGGGGGTGGTTACCTCTACTCCAGTGCTCTCTGGGTAGACAGGGGAGGCTGCGGGAGAAAGGAGGGGGGGTCAGGATTAGGGGAACCCAATGTCACCAATGTCACCCACCCCATAGCTGGGGAAGGTGGGGGGGGCAGGAATAAAGGAACCCGATGTCACCAATGTCACCCACCCCATTATGGGGGGGTGGGGGGGGGGCCGGATTAGGGGAACCCAATGTCACCATGTCACCCACCAATGACCCCAGTGTCACCCATGGCTGGAGAAGAGGAGGGGGTGGGATTGTCACCAATGTCACCAATGTCACCAATGTCACCCACCCCATTGCAGGGGGGGTGGGATTAGAGGAACCTGATGTCACCAATGTCACCAATGTCACCGATGTCACCTACCCCATGGCCAGGGAAGCGGGGGAGGGCGGGATTAGGGGAACCTAATGTCATCAATGTCACCCACCAATGTCACCAATGTCACCCATCCCATGGCTGGGGAAGGGGGGGGTCAGGATTAGGGGAACCTGATGTCACCAATGTCACCCACCAATGTCACCAGTGTCACCCACCCCATGGCTGGGGAAGGTGGGGGGGGGCAGGAATAAAGGAACCCAATGTCACCATGTCACCCACCAATGTCCCCAGTGTCACCCACCCCACGGCTGGGGAAGGGGGGGGGTGGGATTAGGGGAACCCAATGTCACCAATGTCACCCACCAACGTCCCAGTGTCACCCACCCCACGGCTGGAGAAGAGGGGGGGCGGGATTAGAGGAACCCAATGTCACCAATATCACCCACCAATGTCCCCAGTGTCACCCACCCTATGGCTGGAGAAGAGGGGGGGTTGGGATTAGGGGAACCCAATGTCACCAATGTCACCCACCAATGTCACCAACGTCCCTAATGTCACCCACCCCACGGCTGGGGAAGGCGGGGGGGGGGGTCGGGAGGGGCCGAGGGCCCATCCTCGCCTCTCCACGGGGTGGGGACAAAGGGCCGGGGAAGGGGACAAGCGGTGTGAGTACCGTCGGTGTCGGGACAGATGGGGCAGCACTCCCCGAAGGGGATCTCGGCGTTGGGGCAGTCGGAGGTGTCCTCGCAGATCACCTCGTCGCAGAGGATGTTGCCACTGTCGCAGACGCAGATCTGGCAGGGTTCGGGTTTCCACACATCTTTGTCGCTGTACGTGAGCCCATCCTGGACGCAGCTCCCAGTTTGAACTGGGAGAGATGTGGAGGGAAAAAAAAAAAAAGAAAAAAAAAAAAAAAAAGTTCTTTGCTTGTTTCTTTCCTTTTTTTTTTTTTTTTTTTTTTTTTTTGGGCTTCCCCTCTCCTTACACTTCTTTATCACCCCCCCCCCCTCCTCTTTTCTCCCCGCAGCTTTTTCTCCCTTCATCTGGTTCTCATCAGCGGTGACACAGGAAAAGCTGCTCCACAATAAACTCTTCCCACAGACGCTGGAATTTAAACAAAAACCTCCAGCCAGTTGCTACGGCCCGAGGCGGGAGGGGGGGGAATGGGGGGGGGGCAAGGCGAAAAAAAAAAAAAAAAATCCCCCTTAAACAGGCAGGGAGGTGGCATCGGGGGGTCCCTTTGGATGGGGTGGGATGGGGTGGGATGGGGTTGGCCCGAGTGTCTGAGCTGAAATTAGATCCAGGCGGCTCCAGGCTGAGGCTGGATCGGGCCAGATGTGGTGGGAATGGGAGTCCGGAGCTGGGAAGCAAGAGGAGGGGGTGAGGTGGGGAAGGGCGATGTGCCAAGGGTGGCCTCACGGTGGGGAAGGGGCTGTGGGAGGGGAGAAAGGGTTGTCCCGATTCGTGGATAACCAAGCAACCCCCTTCCGAAGTCGGGAAGGGGAAAAATAAATAAACTTTACAAAAAAAAAAAAAAAAAAAAAAAAAAAAAGAAAAAGAAAAAAAAAAGAAAAGAAAGAAAAGAAAAATAAAAAAAAAGAGAAGGGAAAAAGAAAAGGGAAAAAGAAATAAAAGGGGAAAAGAAAAATAAAAAGGGAAAAGAAATAAACGAGAAAAAGAAATAAAAGGGGAAAAGAAAAATAAAAGGGGAAAAGAAATCAAAGGGGAAAAGAAAAATAAAAGGGGAAAAGGAACAAAAGGGGAAAAGAAAAATAAAAAGGAAAAAGAAAAATAAAAGGGGAAAAGAAATAAAAGGGGGAAAGAAAAATAAAAGGGGAAAAGAAAAATAAAAGGGGCAACAAATATAGTAGCGAAATGCAGATTGCAAAAGCAAATTGCAGATTGCAAAAGGAGGCAAAATAATGCAAGAGGCAAAATCATGCAAAACGCAAAATGCGGGACGTGGAATGCCGAATGCAGGTCGCAAAGAAAGTGCACAACGCCGGGTGGCAAAAAAAAAAAAAAAAAAAAAAAAAATGCAAAATGCAGATCGCCAAAGTCCTGCAAACTGCGGGGCAGAAAAGGGAAAAGGCAGATGGCAAAATAACGCAAAACGCGAAAAGGAAAAAAAAACCTCAGAGAGTAACCCACAAAATGCGGAGTGTAAGGAGGCAAAATGAAAAAAAAAAAAAAAAAAAAGAAAAGAAGCCATAAGCCCCCCAAAATCCTCCCCCCCCCCTCGCCTCCCCCCCCTTTTCCCCAAATGCCAAACTCAGCCCGGAGGTGGGGGGTGCCCCAGGCCTGGCTGTGTCCCAGGGTCCCCCCGTGTCCCCACGGCTGCAGGTGAGCGGGGGGGACCCTGCAGTGGGTGGGGGTGACCCCAGCTGTCCCCTTGTCCCCCGTGGCCGTGGGGAGGCCGCGGGTGCCATCCCCGTCCCCTCGCTCCAGCCCCGACTTTACTGCCGAAACATTTTCCTTATGAATCATCCAGACTTTTCTAATTCTTTCCTGATGGCTTTTGCAGATGCCGGGATGCTCCCCCCCCCCCCCCCCTCAGCATCCCCCCCCCTCCGCCTTCCCCTCTCCCCCCTCTCCTCGCTCTTTCCCCCCTTTCCCTTCCTCCTCCTCCTCCTCCCCCTCCTTCCCCGCCGGCTCCTCTCCACCCTTCCCTTCTTGGCAGGACGCCCCCAACTCTCCACGAAGGCACGGACCCCCCCTCAAACCCTTTCACCCCTAACCCTCCCCCCCCCGCTCATTCTCCCCTCTTTTTAACTTTTTGTTCTCCCCCTTTTCCTTTTATTTCCCTTTATTTTATTTTTTCCTCCCCACTCCCCCCTTTTATTTCCCCCTCGTTCCCCCCCAACCCTTTTTTTTTTTTTTTTTTTTTTTTTTTTCTCCCTTCTCTCCCCACTCCCCACTTTCCCTTTCCCTCCCGACCCTCACGGGGGGAAGCACCCAATCCTCCCCCATCACCCCGTGTCCCCCCCCACCCCAGAGAACCCCCCCCCCCCACTACTCACTGTCTTCTTCTCCTTGCCCGTGGCGAGTAGGACAGTCGCTGCTATCAACAGCAGTAACCGAGAATCCACAAAGCTGAACATGTCTAAATATTAGACATGTAGACTCTTTGGGGTCTCTTTTTGTTCTTTTAAAGGGGGGTCATGCGGGGCCGAGCTCACTCCGGGAATTCCAAAATCCAGACCCCAAGCAGAAACTTTTCCTACTGCCCCTTGCCCACTCCTTCTCCTCCCCTTATATACCGTGCGGCGGCGGGGAGAGGTGGGACCCGCGGCAATTTGGGAATTTTGGACGGCCCCTCGGCCAATCAGAAGCACCCAGCGAGTCGGGGGGCACCCCGGGTACCCCCACCCCCACCCAACCCCCGCCCGTCCCCCCCCTTTTTGCTCCTTTACACGCGTGGCGTGGGGCTGGCAAGGGGGGTTGGGACGCCGGAGGGGCGCGGGGGGTGGGATGGGGTGGGCTTTTTTTTTGGGGGGGTTGAGGTAGTTTGAGGGGGGGGGTTTGCACCTCCTGAGGTGTTTGGGGGGGGGGGCTGGATGTGGCGGGGAGGGGTGGGGGACAGGCGATGTGGCACGTGGCGCTTTGGGGACACCGGTGCCACGCGACGCCGGGGGTGGGGAGGGGGGGGGTGTGGGGGGGCCGGGAAGACCCCCTCCCACCTGACACCTAAACCCCCAACACCCACGCGGGGGTCCCCAACACATCCCCCTCCCCCAGCCCCACGGAGACCCTCGGGAACCCGAGCCCCCAACCCAAAGCAGCAGCACCCAGAGCATCCCTCAGGCCAGGACCCCCCATTCCCAGACACCCCAAACCCCCCCCCCCCCAAAAAAAAAACCCCACCGCACTCTTTTTATTTTTTCAACCCTCTTCTTTCCTTTTCTCCCTTTCTTCCCCCATCTCGCTCCCCTCTTTCCTCCCCCCCACCCTGGCACTCCTCCACGGGCCGTTTCCACATTTGAAGGAGCCACGTTGGATTGGAAAAAAAAAAAAAAAAAAAAGAAAAGAAAGAAAAAAAAAAAGGCAAAAGAAGCAAAAAGTTAAAAAAAAAAAAAAAAAAAGAAACAACACACAACCCTCCTTGACAATAATCCACAATCCACCGTGCAATTTGGGAAGGCTGTAATTACAAGCCAAAAAAAAAAAAAAAAAAAAAAAAATCCACGGATTTACCAGGAGCTTGGAGACAGAGCTGAGAGTGAGGGGGGGGGGGAAGGAGCCAAGGGAGGGGGTCACCCCCTTTTTTTTTTTTTGAATTGGTGATTTTTGAGGCTGGGAAATGAGGCTGGGGTCTCGCTAAAGAGGGAGCAAAAAGTTAAGTTCAGCCTTCACACCTCTGCTTAACTCCCCCCCCCCCCTTCCCCATCCCCACCGTGCTGAGTATTGGCATACTGGGAGCACTGGGAACACTGGGAGGGAAGCAGAGCCAAATGGGAGCTCCCAAATATTAATTTATTATTATAATCACTGCGATTTTTTTCCAAGGAAAATAGAAATCAAGGCAATTCAACACAGAACAGGGCTGGGAGGGGGGGGGGGACACGTCGCAACCCCCCCCCCCATTCACACTACCCTCACCTCTCCAGGTCTTTTTTTTTTTTTTTTGCAATGAAATGCAAAGAAAATTAAAAGGGAAAAAAAACCAACACAAGTCCCCTTAAAATAAGACCTGGGAGGGGAGTTGGATGGAAATGGGGGGGGGGAAAAGGAGCCCCCCCCCACCCATTCCAGGGCCTTTATCCATGCACCCGAGACACGTTGCAGGAGAAGCCTCCTCCAATCCAGCCCTGGCCAAGGTCCAGCCTGGAGATGTGTCTTTAATTTTTGCAGCATGACAGAAAAGAAAAGAATGTCATCGTGTGTCGGGGTTGGTTGGGTTGTGTGTGTGTGTGTGTTTTTTTTTATTTTTTTTTTTTTATATATATATATGCACGGAGAAGGAGGGGAAAGAAAGAAAAAAAAAAAAAAAAAAAAGGGGGACACACACCACGCCGATGCCACCTCATCAGCCCCCAGCCACCCCCCCCCCAGGAATGCAGGAGGGGTTGGGTGGAGGGGGCTGGGAAGGGAAACGATCCCACTGTAAAAAAAAAAAAATTCAATTAAAGAATAAAATAAATAAAATAATAAATAATCGGATTTTTTTCTTTTTTTTTTTTTCTTTTTTTTTTTTTTTTTTAAAGAAAAAAGGGGCTGGAAAAGCCATCAGGATCCTCGGAAGCAAAATGGGAACAAGCCAAGCACAGGCCTATGGGGTGCAGGATGGGGATACCCGGGGATGCTGGGACCCAGCAGGGAGTGGCCCCGAGCTTTGGGGACACCGAGGTTGTCACCCGCAGCCACCTCCTGCAGCCACAGCCCTTGGGCTGCTTCTTGCACCCCTTGGGACTGGTTTGACTGGGGCCAACTGGGGGGGTGGGAACGGAGGGGACAACCCCCAAAAAGTTGGTGGTCACCCTCAAATTTGGCGGTTGCCCTAAAAAGCTGACGGTGACCCCAAAGGGTTGGTGGGCACCCCAAAACTTGGTGTGCACCCTAAAAGGGTGGTGGTCACCCTGAAAGGTTGGTGGTCACCCTAGAAACTTGGTGTGCACCCTAAAAACTTGGTGGTCGCCCTAAAAGGGTGGTGGTCACCCTAAAAACTTGGTGGTCGCCCTAAAAGGGTGGTGGTCGCCCTGGTGGTCACCCTAAAACCTTGGTGGTCACCCAAAAAGGGTGGTGGTCACCTTAGAAACGTGGTGTGCACCCTAAAAATTTGCTGGTCACCCTAAAAGGGTGGTGGTCACCCTAAAAACTTGGTGGTCGCCCTAAAAGGGTGGTGGTCGCCCTGGTGGTCACCCTAAAGCCTTGGTGGTTACCCTGAAAGGTTGGTGGTCACCCTAAAAGGGTGGTGGTCACCTTAGAAACGTGGTGTGCACCCTAAAAATTTGCTGGTCACCCTAAAAGGGTGGTGGCCACCCTAAAACCTTGGTGATCACCCTAAAAACTTGGTGGTCACCCTAAAAGGGTAGTGGTCATCCTAAAAACTTGCTGGCCCCCCTGAGACGTTGTTGGTCACCTTAAAAGACGGATGCCACCCCCAAAACTCGGGGGTCACCCCAAAAAATTTGCTGGGTGCCCTAAGAAAAACCAGTGCCTGCAGCCCGGGCAGGGGTTGCCCTATGAATGGGGGGGGGGGGGGGACACAGCAGCTCCCCCCCCTCCCAGACGGCTCTTTTTGGGTAGAACCTGCTGAAAAACAGAGCTGAGGGGGCCGGGGGCTGGGGGGGGGAGGGAGCTGGAGCAGCCGCCGGCATCTGGTGTGAGTTAACTCCACCGACACATGGATCCCATTAAATCCCTTATTATTCCCCCCCACCTTCTCGGCTCCCCCCCTTCTCCCCATCCCCCCCCCCCCCACGGCAGCCCCGCAGCCCACAGCCCCATATCGGGGGGTCCCGGTTTCTCTGCCCCCCCTCCCCCCGAGCTCCCCAACCCCATAAATCCTCATGGGGTCTGCGTGTGTGTCCCCTAAATTGAGGAGGGGGGGATGGGTGAGGGGGGGCGGGGGCAGCTGGGGGCTCTTGAGGTGGTGACGTGCAGGTGTCTGACCCCATGGGGGGCACGTTGGGTCTGCGGGGGGGGGCTGACCCCATTTGGGGGGCAGGTTGGGTCCGGGGGGGGCTGACCCCATTTGAGGGGCAGGTGGGGTCCAAGGGGTGGGGGGGCTGACCCCATTTGGGGGGCAGGTTTGGTCCGGGGGGGGTTACTGGGGTACTGACCACATTTGGGGGGCAGGTGGGCTCCAGGGGGGGGGTTGACCCCATTTAGGGGGCAGGTTGGGTCCAAGGGGTGGGGGGGGTGACCCCATCTGGGGGGCAGGTTCAGTCCGGGGGGGGGGGGGTTGACTCCATTTGGGGGGCAGGTTCGGTCGGAGGAGGGTTTGACCCAAATTGGGGGGCAGGCTGGCTCCAGGGGGGGGGGTTGATCCCATTTGGGGGGTAAGTTGGGTCCGAGGGGGGGGCTGCCCCAATCTGGGGGGCAGGTTCGGTCCGGGGAAGGGTTTGACCCAATTTGGGGGGCAGATTGACTCCAGGGGGGGGTTTACCGAATTTGAGGGGCAGGTTGGGTCTGGGGGAGGCTTTGACTCCATTTGGGGGGCAGGTTCGGTCCAAGGGGGGGGGAGTTGACTCCATTTGGAGGGCGGGTTCGGTCCGGAGGAGGGTTTGACCCAAATTGGGGGGCAGGCTGGCTCCAGGGGGGGTTGACCCCATTTGGGGGGCAGGTTGAGTCCGAGGGGGGGTTTGACCCAATTTGGGGGGCAGGTTGGGTCTGGGGGAGGCTTTGACTCCATTTGGGGGGCAGGTTCGGTCCGGGGGGGGGGGGGTTTGACCCCATTTGGGGGGCTGACACCACTGGGGGGTGGGTTGGCTCCATGGGAGGGGGATTGACCCCACGAGGGGGGGGGGGGGTTGACTCCACAGAGGGGTTGACCCTATAGGTAGCGGGGGGGGGGTTCCTATCTCCAAGAGGGGGGGGGGCTGACACCACCAAGATCCCCTTGCAGAACCCTCCCATCCCAAGCAGCACCATCCCCAGAAGCCCCTCGTGGGGAGGTAGGGGGTACATTTCCCTATTACCCCCATCCCCAAACTCCCACCTTTCTGCCCCAAATCCTCCTCAACCCCCCCATCACGAGGCCATCGCTACGTGCCTCAGTTTCCCCGGCTGCCCGCAGCCCGCAGCCCGGCACCGCCCCGGGTTATTCCTGGTGCCCGGGCGGCCCTCGGCACCCTCAATTGTGGCAGGAACGGGCAAAACCCGGTAATCAGCCCGGGCTATTTCCAGCGGCTCCCGGCAAATTCCAGACTTGGCCTTTGGGCCACCGAGAGCCACCCCGGGGGGGACCGGAATAGGACGGGGGGAATGGGGGAGGTCCCAATGGGGTGACACGGGGACCCCTGGGTTGAGGGGACACTGCCCGGGGGGCTCTGAGTAAGGGGTGGGGTTTGGGGAAGGGGCTGCACCCCCTATCCCACGGCTGGGTTTCTCCTGGGGGGGTTCATCTGACACCCCCCTGCCCCCTGCGGCCCCAAATTTTCAGGGTGGGTCCCCCCCATCTGCACCCCCAAATCCCAAGGGTGGGTGTACCCCCCATTTGCAGCCCACATCCCAGAGCTTGGTCCCCCCAGACCCCCAAATCCCAAGGGTTGGTCCCCCCCCCTGCACCCCCAAATCCCAAAGGTGGGTCCCCCCCATTTGCACCCCCACATCCCAGAGCTTGGTCCCCCCCTGCGCCCCCAAATCCCAAGGGTGGGGCCCCCCAGGCCCCCAAATCCTAAGGGTGGATCCCCCCCCCTGCACCCCCAAATCCCAAGGGTGGGCCCCCCCCTATCTGCATGCCCACACCCCAGGGTTTGGTCTCTCCTGGGGGGCTCATTTGATCTCCCCTTGCACCCCCAAATCCTGATCGTGGGTCCCCCCACCCTGTCTGCACCCCCACATCCCAGGGCTGAGTGCCTCCTGGGGGGGGCTCATCTCAGCCCCCCTGCGCCCCCAAATCCCAAGGGTGGGTCCCCCCCCATTTGCACCCCCACATCCCAGGGCTGGGTTTCTCCTGGGGGGGCCTCATCTGACCCCCACCCTGAACCCCCAAATCTCAGGGCTGAGACCCCCAGCTGCAGCCCCACAAACCAGGTCTGGGTCTTTCCTGGGGGGGGGGGGGGGCTCATCAGACTCCTCCTGCACCCCCAAATTCCCCCCCATCTGCACCCCCACACCCAGGGCTGGATCCCTCCTTGGGGGGGGGGGCTCATTTGACCCCCCCCTGCACCCCCAAAACCCAAGGATGGGTCCCCCCACCTTCACCCCCAGGGCTGGGGCTGGGAGGGGAGCTGTGGATGGGGGGGGGGAGAAACTCCCGGGGGACAGGGGGGGTTTTGGGGGGCAGGAGGAATTTAGGGGGGGGCATTTCCAATCGGGGGGGGGCAGCCCAGCCCGGGCCCCCCCCAGTCTGGGTTGGTGGAGCCGGGATGGAAACTCTGAGGGCCCAGCTCCACGCTGAACATTTTCCGTTCCCAGTTCACTTCTGGATCTTTTTTTATTTTTTTTTTTAATTTTTTTTCCTATTTCTCTCCCTCTCTTTTTTTTTTTTTTTTCCCTCTCTCCTTTTTTCTCCTTTTTTCTCCTTTTCAGTTTCATTGAAGAATTCTCTGCTCCCGCCCGCGGCCCCTTGGTTCCCCCCCCCCTTTCTGCCTCCTCCCCGGGACAGCCCCAGGGATGTCCCAACCTTATCCCAGCCCAACCGTGGGATCAGGAGGGATTCGGGGTCTCCCCAAACCCCCCCACCCCCACCTCACAGCTCCCCCAGGGCTCTGGGGGGTGGGAACAAGGACAGGGATAGGGACAGGGATGGGGATGGGGCCAGAAATGGGGACAGGGATTGGGATGGACGTGGGGACAGGGATGGGGATGGGATGATGAGAGGGGTGAGGAGAGGAATGGGGTCAGGGATGGACAGGGATTGGGATGGGGACAGAACTGGGAGTGGGATGGAGACTGGGATGGGGACAAGGATTGGGATGGGGATGGGGACAGAAATGGGGGCAGGGATGGGAAGAGAGATGGGGATGGGGACAGGGATGGGGATGGGGATGGGGACAGAAATGGACAGGAATGGGGACAGGGATGGACAGGGATGGGAACAGGGATGGGGAAAAGGCTGGAAAGGGATGGGGACTGGGGTGGACAAGGATGGGGACTGGGGTGGACAGGGATGGACAAGGATGGACAGGGATGGGAAGAGGGATAGGGACAAGGATGGGAAGGGGGATAAGGACAAGGATGGGGAGGGATGGAGAGGGACAGAGAGGGATGGAGAGGGATGGGGAGGATGGGGAGGGCTGGGTGTCCCCAGGCTGCTTGTCTGGGATCTCTGCCGGGGCAGCTCTTCCCAGTGAGCTCATCCCCCGGGCTGGCCCCGGGCCCGGTCCTGGCTGGGCCGGTGGCTCCGGTGCCACGTGGCTGGGACTGGAGGCTGCCAGCACCCCCCCCCGCACCATCCAGCACCCCCCTAACAGCACCCACCCCATCCAGCACCCCCTGACGGCACCCTGGGGGCTGCAGGGGACCCTGGGGGCTGCCCGACCCCAAAGCCTGTGGGGAGGGGGGGGCTGCAAACCCCAGGAGCCCCCCCCAGGCAGAATTGAGGGGAAGGGGCTGGAGGCTTTTGGGGGGGGGGGGAGGTACTGAAGGGTTTCTGAAGGGTGGCAGCTCCCTGGTCCCCAGGGGACATTGAGCTTGTCCCCCCAGTGCCAGCTGGGGCAGGGGTCTCGTTCCCAGTGGGGGGAGTGGTGAGGGGGTTGTTGGGTTGGGGTTGGGGGGGCTGTTGGGTTGGGGGTTGGTTTGGTTGGGGTTGGGGATGGTGGGGGTGTTGGGTTGGGGCTTTTGGGTTGTTTGGGAGAGTTGGGTTGGTGTGTTGGTGGTTCAGGTTGTTGGGTTGGTGGTTGGGACTCTTGGGTTGGGGTTGGGGCTGTTGGGTTGAGGCAGTTGGGTTGTTTGGGACTGTTGGGTTGGTGGTTGGGGTCGGTGGGTTTGGGACTGGTGGCACAGTTGGGTTGGTGTTGCTGGGTTGGGGTTGGGGTTGGGGTTGGTGTTTCTGGGTTGGTGTTGCCAGGTTGGGGTTGCTGGGTTGTGGTTGGGGTTGCTGGGTTGGGGTTGGTGTTGTGGGGTTGGGGTTGGTGTTGGTGTTGTGGGGTTGGTGTTGTGGGGTTGGTGTTGGTGTTGTGGGGTTGGGGTTGGTGTTGTGGGGTTGGTGTTGGTGTTGTGGGGTTGGGGTTGGTGTTGTGGGGTTGGTGTTGTGGGGTTGGTGTTGTGGGGTTGGGGTTGGTGTTGTGGGGTTGGGGTTGGTGTTGTGGGGTTGGGGTTGGTGTTGTGGGGTTGGGGTTGTTGGTGTTGTGGGGGTGGTGTTGGTGGTTGTTGAGGTTGTCAGGTCCCGCTGGATGGGGTGAGGTGGGGGGGTTGGGGTTGTGGGGCTGCGGGACTCAGGTGGTTGGGGGTGGGGGGTTGGTGGTTGAGTTGTTGAGTCAGGGCTGTTGGGTTGGGGTGCTCAGGTGGTTGGGTTGCTGGGTGCCCAAAGGGTCCCCCTAACCCCCCCCCCAAAGCCACTGACACCCCCACTCCATGGAGGTCCCAAACTGTGGGAAGGGGGAGGTGGGGGGGGTCCCCAGAGCTGGGGGTTTGGGGGAGTCTGGGGGGTGGGAGGGAGCTGAGCTGGGGCCTGGTGGAGGGGAGGTGGGACAGCCCCCCCCTGCCCCCCCTCGCTCTGGAGCTGCCCCAAGCAGCAGCGATGCTGCAGCCCAACCCTTCCTCTTCCTCCTCCTCCTCGCCGGCCACTTCCCAGCCCCACGTCAGCACCAGCCCCGTTCCTCCCAGTTCATCCCAGTTCCCTGCCTGGGGGATCAGGATGGGCAAGAGGGGGTTAACCTACTGCTCCCCACCGTCTGCCCCCCCCTCTGCCCGAGCTGTGTCCCCCCCCTTCACCTCCTCATCCTTCGGTGTCCCCCATCCCAATAATGTCCCCTTCACTCCCACTGTGACCCCCCAGCCCTTCAATGTCCCCCCCAGCCCCACGGTGTCCCCCATTCCCATACCCCCCCACACCTATCCCCACAGTGTCCCCCTATCCCCACGGTGACCCCCCCATCCCCTTAGTGTCCCCCTCAGTGTCCCCCTCAATGTCCCCCTCAGTGTCACCTCCACCCCCACATTGTCCCCCCCATCCCCTCAGTGTCCCCCTCAGTGTCCCCCCATCCCCTCAGTGTCCCCCACATTGTCCCCCTCAGAATCCCCCCCATCCCCTCAGTGTCCCCCACATTGTCCCACTCAGTGTCCCCCCCATCCCCTCCATGTCCCCCTCAGTGTCCCCCCAATCCCCTCCGTGTCCCCCTCAGCGTCCCCCCCATTCCCACATTGTCCCCCCCACCCCCTCAGTGTCCCCCCAATCCTCTCCGTGTCCCCATTCCCGTGTCCCCCCCGTCCCTCCCCGCCACGTCCCGGCTCCGCCGCTTTGGCAACCGGAGCGACCATCGTGGAAATATAGAGAGGGAGGGGGTGGGATGGAAAGGGGGGGGGATGGGGAGGGGGGGGGAGGGGTGTGGTCGTCTCGTGTGGGCGGGGCCACGCGGCGAAAGGATTTCAAAGGGATGAAATTGGGGCAAAGCCAAAAAAAAAAAAAAAAAAAAAAAAAAAAAAAAAAAAATTAAAAATCCTTGCCTTGAAAAAATAAAACCCCTCCCTTCGCCCCCCCCCCTCTCTCCCCCCCCCCTCAAATCCCCCCCCTCCCCCACCGCCGGCCTCATCCCAGCCCTGCCCATGCACACGTGTGCACTCTCCCGGGAGGGGAAACTGAGGCACGGCGGGGGCAGAGGGACAGTGAATGCACCCCCCACCGCCCCCCCAACCCAGTGCCACGGCCCGGGCTGTGCCCCCCCCTCCCACCCCCCCATTTCGGTGTCCCCACAGACCCCCGGGAGAGGCAGGAGGGGGGGGGTGGTGGTGTTTGTGTCCCCCCACCCTGGGGACAAGGACGGGGACAATGACCCCGCGATCGGCTCCGGTGGCTGGCACACGGCTCCGGCCCACATTGGGGGGGAGCACGGAAAGGGGGGGCTGCTAACTGCCTTGCCCCCCCCCCCAAAACTTGGCTCCCACCCCACTGCTGACACAGCTCCGGCTCAGCCTCCACGTCGGCAGCGGGGGGGGGGCACATGGAGGGGATGTGAGAGAGCCCCCCCCACCCCGGGAGAGCCCCCCCACCCCGGGAGAGCCCCCCCACCCCGAGCTGGGGTGCTGCCCCCCCTGCCCACCCCCCTAGGGTGCCACATGGAGCCTCGGGAGCCATGGGCAGGGGTCGGGGGGGGGGCACACGATGTCACAGGCACCTTGGGGACACAGGGGGAGCTGGGGCTGTCCCGGGGGTGGCCCTGGGGCTGTCCCATAGGTGCCACCAGGGCTGTCCCGGGGGGTGGCACTGTGACTGTCCCATGGGTGGCACCAAGGTTGTTACATGGGTGGCATTGGGTGGCCGTGGGTCTGCCCCATGGGTGGCCGTGGGGCTGTCACATGGGTGCCACCAGGGGTGTCCTATGGGTGGCACTGAGGTGCCGGGTAGCCCTGGGGCTGTCCCATGGGTGCCACCAGGGCTGTCCAGTGGGTGGCACTGGGTGGCACTGGGGCTGTCCTGTGGGTGGCACTGGGGCTGCCACATGAGTGGCCCTGGGTCTGTCCCATGGGTGCCACCAAGGCTGTCCCATGGGTGGCCCTGGGGCTGTCCCATGGGTGCCACCAGGGGTGTCCTATGGGTGGCACCGAGGCTGCCACATGAGTGGCCCTGGGTCTGTCCCATGGGTGCCACCAAGGCTGTCCCATGGGTGCCACCAGGGCTGTCCCATGGGTGGCCCTGGGGCTGTCCCATGGGTGCCACCAGGGGTGTCCTATGGATGGCACCAGGGCTGTCCCATGGGTGGCCCTGGGTCTGTCCCATGGGTGCCACCAGGGCTGTCCCATGGGTGCCACCAGGGTTGTCCCATGCGTGGCCCTGGGGCTGTCCCATGGGTGCCATTGTCCCCGCTGCTGTCACAGGCCACTGTGAGCAGGGACACCCTGGGGCAGCAGGTCCTGGCCCCACGGGTGCAGCTGGGCCCCCCCTATGTAGGTCAGGGCAGGATTAGGGAGTGTCCCCCACCCCTGCCCGCGGGCACAGCACCCAACCCACCCCTCCCCAGGGACCCAGCCCTGGCGAGCCCAGACACGTGGGGACACCCCGGGTGCCATCCCTGGGAGCTGGCAGGACCTCCCCGCCACCTGCAGCACCCATGGGGGCCCCCGAGGAGGTGTGGGGGGAAGGGGGGTTTGTGGTGCCCTGAGGGAAGGGGACGTCGGGGGAAGAAATGGGATTTGTGGGGAAACTGGGGGGGGAGGGGCTTTAGGGTCTGATGAGACCATGGGGTTAATGTCCCCTGGGCCATGACAGAGGGGTCCTTTGCATGGCTGTGCTGCACCATCTGCACCTCCATCCCTCCCTCCTTCCCTCCATCCCTCCATCCATCCCTCCCTCCATCCCTCCCTCCATCCCTCCATCCCTCCATCCATCCCTCCATCCCTCCATCCATCCCTCCATCCCCCCATCCCTCCCTCCATCCCTCCCTCCATCCCTCTATCCCTCCATCCATCCATCCATCCATCCCTCCATCCATCCCTCCTTCCCTCCCTCCATCCCTCCATCCATCCATCCATCCATCCCTCCCTCCCTCCTTCCCTCCCTCCCTCCCTCCCTCCCTCCCTCCCTCCATCCATCCATCCCTCCATCCATCCATCCATCCATCCATCCATCCCTCCATCCATCCCTCCTTCCCTCCCTCCATCCATCCATCCATCCATCCATCCATCCATCCATCCATCCCTCCTTCCCTCCCTCCATCCCTCCCTCCATCCATCCATCCATCCATCCATCCCTCCTTCCCTCCCTCCCTCCCTCCCTCCCTCCATCCCTCCCTCCATCCATCCATCCATCCATCCATCCATCCATCCATCCATCCATCCATCCATCCCTCCATCCCTCCCTCCATCCCTCCATCCCTCCATCCATCCCTCCATCCCTCCATCCCTCCATTCATCCCTCCTTCCCTCCCTCCCTCCATCCCTCCCTCCATCCCTCCCCCCTCCTCCAATCCCTCCATGGCCACAAGAAGGGGACACAGAGGTGCTGGGAGGTGTCTGCACCCCCCCTCCAGCTCCGCACCCCCGTGTCACCCCACACCCCACATGTCCCACACCCCCCCCGCCACCTCCATCCCCGTCCCCACATCCCCCCTGCCGTGGGGGAGCCCGGGATGGGGGGTGGGGGGGCTGCCGGGGGTCGGTGCAGCCGGGGGTGCTGGGGGGTGGGTGCTGTGCAGGGTGCAGCTCCCGGCCAAATTCTTTCGCCCCCGCAGGAAGGAATCGACACCGGGAGGGAGGGAGGGATTCCAGAGGGAGGGATTCCAAGGGAGGGATGGAGGAGGGATGGAGGGATGGAAGGATGGAGGAGGGAGGGAGGGGGAAGGAAGGGATGGAGGAAGGATGGAGGGATGGAGGGATAGAAGAGGTAGGGATGGGGGAGGAAGGGATGGAGGAGGGAGGGATGGGGGAGGAAGGGATGGATACTGGAGCTGGAAAGTGCTGGAGCAGAGAATCCAGGTCAGTCCCAGCGTCACCCTGGCAGGGAGCTGTGGATCCTTCGAGGAACCGGGCCAGGATCTGGCCCCCGGGACGTCCCTTCCAGCCTGGTCCTGGCCACTGCTCCCTCCCTCGAGGAACCGGCACGGCCCCAGCCATGGGGTGAGCCCCAAATGGGGGCATTTGTCTCCCCCACCCCAAACCCCCCTCCCCAAACCCCCTCGGTTGAGGTTGAGGATGAGGAGGGGGCTTCATGGGGACACACACCCCCTGGGCTGGCCACCCCCACCCCGGGGTCTCTGTCACAACACGGGGACTGCTCATGCTTGAGCTCCCAGCCTGGGTGCTGCTGCACCCCAGGAGACCCCTCCCACCCCGGGGGACCCCTCCCACCATGGGGGACCCCCCCACCCCGGGGGACCCCTCCCCTCCCATCCCAGGGAACGGCTCCCACCGCAGGAGGCCACTGCTGCACCCCGGGGTGCTCCTCAACAACCCTGGGCACCCCTCCCACCCCTGGGAACCCCTCCCACCCCAGGGTGCTTCTCCCACCCCAGGGTGCTTCTCCCATCTCTGACCAATCCCCTCACCCCCCAAACTGTCCTCCCACCCCCAAGTCACCCCCCCAGCCCCGGAGGGAATGTCCCTGTCCCCGAGGACCTCTCCAATCTCCGGGTTCTTCTCCTACCCCAATCCCTGCTCCCACCCCAGGTTCTCCTCCTCCTCCTACTCCCCCTTCCAGTTCCTGCTCCCACCCTTGTCCAACTCCCCCTTCCCGGGCCCCAAGCCTCCTATTCCCATCCCCAGAACTGCCCCTTTTCCCTTTCCCCCCACCTCCCGACCCGACACGAGTGGTTTCTGTCCCTCTGTCCCTCTCCCTTCCCTTCTTCCCAACCCAAACACCGCTGCTGCTCAGTGGAAAATGTGACCACCACGGAGCTGCTGGGAACTTGGGGCCAGGATGGGGCCAACTGGAACGGCAAGAGCTTGGCTGCAGCCTCGGTTGGGCCGGGGAGGGCTGGGGAGGAGTGGGGGGGGGACACACACACAGCTCGGGACCCCATCCCACTCCCTGGCCCCATCCCACGCTCAGCCACGGACTCACGGGGACAGGGGAGTGGGCACAGAGGGTGCTGTGGGGACGTGAGGTGCTTGGGACCTTTCCTTGGCCCATCTGGGAGCTGTGGTGGGATGGAGATGCCCGGGGATGGTCCCAAATATGTGGGATGGAGATGCCCCGGGAATGGTCACAAACATTTGGGATGGAGATGCCCGGGGATGGTGGCACAGGGACACCAAGGAGATGCCCAGGGATGGTCCCAAATATTTGGGATGGAGATGCCCAGGGATGGTGGCACAGGGACACCAAGGAGATGCCCAGGGATGGTCCCAAATATTTGGGATGGAGATGCCCGGGGATGGTCCTGGCTGGGCAGGATGGAGATGCCCGGGGCTGGTGGCACAGGGACACCAGGGAGATGCCCAGGGATCATCCCAAATATTTGGGATGGAGATGCCCAGGGATGGTCCCAAACATTTGGGATGGAGATGCCCGGGGCTGGTGGCACAGGGACACCAGGGAGATGCCCACTGGTGACACGGGCAGGAGGGAAGATGCCCGGGGATGGTCCTGGGTGGAACCCCCCAAGGGGCGGTGGGCAGGAGGGGGTGGGCAGGGGGATGGGGGGGCTGCGGGTGGGGGGGGGGGGGGGCAGCAGCCTCAGGACCCGTTTGGTTCCCATTAGCAGCTCCTGGCAGCAGCGCTGGAAAAAGCGCTTCAGAGATGGGGGGGGGGGGGACAGAGGGGCGGGAAGGGGCGGGCAGGGGGCGGGGGGAGTTGGGGACATGCGCTGTCCCCCTCCGCAGGGTCCCTGTCCTCGGGGAGCAGCGGGTGGGGTCGGTTAGTGGGGGGGTGGTCTCGGGGATGTGTCACCTCGTGGGTGACCTTGGGCGTGTTGTGTCACCTCCTGTGACCCTGCGCACAAAAAGGGACCCGGGGGAGGTGGGGGGAGCGTGGGGGGGGGGGGGGGGGCTCCACGAGCGCAAGCAGCCCACCCCCCGCCTCTGTCCTCATGATGGGACACGGGGACAGTGCCATGTCCCACCCCTGGTGGCTCGGTCAGGGTGGCACCGAGACGCAGCTGCCCCGTTCCCCCCACTCGGTGCCACCCTCTGGCAGTGCGTGGGATTTGGGGGGGGGTCTGACCTGGGTGGGGGGAGGGGGCGAGTTTTGGGGGGTCGGATCCCACCAGGGGCACAGGAGGACGCGCGTGGCAAATCCTTCATTAAGCCCTTGAGCTAATTACGTCCCCGGAGCCACCTGTGCCCCCAGCCCAGGATGATCCTGCGTGGGGCGGGGGGGGGAAGGACACCCACCCCCCCCTTCCAAGTGCCCCCATAGCAGCTTCCAGGGGTGACCCCCACCTCGAGGACAGCCTGGTGACAACGCTGCACTTTAATGGGGGGGGGGGGGGGGTGTTCGTGCCCTCCCCCCCCCTCACAAATGCCTGAGGTGACACAACACATCCAAGGTCACCCACGAGGTGACACATCCCCCCAGCAGTGGGGCAGCAGGGTGCCAGCACCCCCAGCTTAATCCCAAAAAAACCCCCCAAAAAAAACTCCAAAGTGACCCAAATTCTCCCCAAACTGAGCGTCCTCCCAGCACCACCCCACCCAGGGCCAAGTCCGCCGTGGGGCAGGGTGGGTGCTGGGTGTGGGGTGTTCCGGGTCCAGAGTCCGAGGAGGAGGAGGGTGGCGGCGGTGCCGAAGGGGTGCCAGGACACGGGGTGCGTACGCAGGGGACAGGGGGGGTGACAAGGGCCGGGGGAGGGGACGCACACAGAGATCGGGGTCACCCCACAGAGGGTGTCTGGGAAGGGGGTGGTGGGTGGGGGACCTGCGGGGGTGGGGAGAGGGAGTGGGGGGGTGGGGGGGGCAGCACGTCAGCGTGGGGGAGGGGGGGGGGGTGTGACATTCCTGCCACCCCCCAGCACGTGCCCCTCGGTGTCCCCAGGGCCATGCTCACCATCATCATCATCGTCGCCGTCCTCAAAGCCATCATCTTGCTCATCATCATCTCCCACTTCTGCTGCAAGCACTGCCAGGGCCCCCCAGACCCCCCCCCCTCCAGCGCCCCCCAGCACCCTGCACCCCCCCGACCCCACAGGGACCCCCAGGTTCCGTGGGCCCCGCAACCCCACAGGGACCCCCAGGTTCCGTGGGCCCCGCGACCCCACAGGGACCCCCAGGTTCCCGTGTTCCCCCCCACCCTACAGGGACCCTCAGGGCCCCGCGCCCCACAGGGACCCCCTGGGCCCTGTGCCCCCCCCTCCGCCCCCCGTGCCCCCCCTCTCCAGCCAGCTGGGGGGGGACATCCCCGTGGGGCTGGAGCCCCCCTGCTACAGCGAGGTGGGTGTCCCCTCCCCCCCCCCCAGGTTGTGGGTGCTGAGCATCAGCATGGGGGGAGGGGGTGGGCTTGGGGTGGGGGCTATGAGGTGGTGGGTGATGCAGTTATAGGGTGGGGGGACTATGGGGTGGGGGCTGATAGGGGTTATGGGGTGATGGGGTTATGGGGTGATGGGGTTATGGGGTGATGGGTGCTGGGTTATGATGATGGGGCTATGGGGTGGTGGGTGATGCAGTTATAGGGTGGGGGGACTGTGGGGTGGTGGGTGCTGGGGCTATGGGGTGATGGGGTGCTGGGTGCTGGGTTATGATGATGGGGCTATGAGGGTATGATGCAGTTATAGGGTGGGGGGACTATGGGGTGGTGGGTGCTGGGGCTATGGGGTGCCCGGGCTATAGGGTTATGGGGTGATGGGACTATGGGGTGCTGAGGCTGTGGGGTGGTGGGTGATGGGGTTTTGGGGTGATGGAGCTGCAGGGTGGTGGGTGCTGGGGCTATGGGGTGGTGGGTAATTGGGGTGTTGGGTGCTGGGGTTATGGGGTGATGGAGCTATGGGGTGCCAGGGCTATAGGGCTATGGGGTGATGGAGCTATGGGGTGTGATTGGGGTGGTGGGTGATGGGGCTATGGGGTGATGGAGCTATGGGGTGGTGGGTGATTGGGGTGGTGGGTACTGGGGTTATGGGGTGCTGGGGTTATGGGGTGGTGGGTGCTGGGGTTACAGGGTGCTGGGGTTATGGCGTGGTGGGTGCTGGGGTTATGGGGTGCTGGGGTTATGGGGTGGTGACCTCTGGCTCTATGGCCCTCAGTAGGGCATGGGGAGACTATGGGAACCCCCCACCCATACCAGGGGAACTCTCCCCCAATTCCCTAATCCCACCCCCGGGCTGGGCCACCCAGGGGAAGGGGGGGGGGGGGTGCCACATGCCCCCCCCCTCCCCTTCCCACCGATCCCCCCCCTAAAGGTCACCTTTGTCCCCTTAGGTGACAGCAAAGCCTTTCCTCTACCCAGTGCCACAGGGACCCTGCCCCCAGACCAACTTCTAGGGGTGACCCCCCCTCGAGGACACCTGGTGACAATGCTGCACTTTAATGGGGGGGGGGGTCCATGTCCCCCCCCCTCACAAATTCCTGAGTCCACCCCCCACATTGTGGGGGGGGGGGGGTTTAATTATTTTAAAAGTCTCAAAGAGGTCCCTGCTCTGCTGGTTTTGGGGGGGCTGAGAGCAGCAGGGGGGAAGTTTTGGGAGGGTCTCTGCACCCTGCAGGTGTTTCCCCCCCCCCCCCAAAAAAAAAAAAAAATAGGGATGGGAGCGTGTGGCTGGGGGTCCTGACACCACATCCCTGCCTTCAGCCCCCTTTCCATCTCCATCCCCAACTCCAGCTCCATCCCATCCCTATTTCCACCTTCAGTTCCATCCCATCCCCACCTCCATCCCCAAATCCACTTCCATCCTATCCTCATCACCACCTCCAGTTCCTTCCCATCCCATCTCCACCCCCACCTCCATCCCATCTCCAGTTCCAGTTCCATCCCCACCCTCATTCCACATCCACCCCATCCCATCCCATTCCCATCCCCATCCCTATTCCCCATCCCAATCCCATCCCCATCCCCATCCCACCCCCATATCCATCCCATCCCAATCCCATCCCCATACCTATCCCATCCCATCCTCGTCCCATTCCATCCCCTATTCCCCATCCTATTCCCATCCCAATCCCATCCCACTCCCAATCCCATCCCCATCCCACCCCATCCCTTTCCATCCCATCCTATCCCATCCCCATCCCCATTCCCATCCCCTACTCCCCATCCCATTCCCATCCATCCCAATCCCAGTCCAATCCAGTCCCAATCCCAATCCCAATCCCATCCCATCCCCATCCCCATCCCCATCCCCATCCCCATCCCATCCCAATCCCATCCCATCCTAATCCCATCCCCTCCCACCCCCATATCCATCCCATCCCAATCCATTTCAATCCCATCCCAATCCCAATCCCATCCCAATCCATCCCATCCCAGTCTCTCCACCTCCATCCCAGGCTGGGCTCAGGCACCTCCTGCCCTGGGCACAAGGCTCGTGCCCCGGGAGGTGCAGGGGGTGTGCACACCCGTGTGCCACACACCTGTGGGAGTGATGCACACCCGTGTGCATGAGTGGGGTGCTGGGTGCACACACACGTGCAGGGGGCACACACATACACACACAGAGACAGGGCACATGCACCTCTGTGCAAGCAGCTGTGTGCACACTCACTGGTGCAAACACATGCGTGTGCACCCATGCACACGCACACCCTGTGACCACACACACACGCGTGTGTGCACATATACACACTGTGCACACACACACGTGTGCACCCATGCACACACACCCCTGTGCACAAGCACACCCGTTGCACACACTCTCTTTGCACACACACCCTTGCACACCCCCGGTGCACGCTCCCCCCCCCCTGCGCTTCCTGCAGCTTTGCTGACCCCTCCCGGCAGCACCAAGTAAGGCCGGGGCGTGCAACGTCACGCACACGCGTGCACACGCGTGCACAAACACACGCATTCACCCCCCCACCTCCTCCACCGATCCCCCAACACCCAAAACACCCCCCCCCGAGCCCTTCTCAGTAAACCCCAATCTGCACACACGTGTGCAAACACACACACACACAGACGTGCAAACACAACTTCACCCCCTCCCACCCAGGGCACCGAACTGGAGCAAAACATCGATTTGCACAAAAAGAAAAAAACCACCAGAGACAGGGGGAAGGGCAGGGAGGGGCAGAGGTGACACTGGTGACACTGGTGACACCGGGTGTGTCCCCCCCCGCGGTGTCCCCGCCACAGGGACAGAGCCACTGCTGCTCTCTCCTTTCTCTTTAATAAAAGTCACAGCAAAATACCAAAAAGGAGCCATTTGGGGACAGGGATGGGGACAAAGGGTGGCGGTGGGACTGGGGGGGGGGGGGGGGGGCCCGGGGCAGATCCGTGGGGTACCCCCCCACGCGTGTGCACACCCCCCCACGCGTGTCCTGCCCTGTCACCCTGTGGCAGCCCCTCCAGACCCCCAGAAACAGCCCCCCCACCCCCCCCCCAGGGGTTAATTCCAGGGTCGGGGGCTCAGGGGGGGTTATTGCTACCTGGGAGGGTTATGGGGTGAGGGGGGGGACAAGGGACAGAGGGACCCCCACCCTGGGAAGGGCCAATGGGGGTCCTGGGGGGGTGGGGGGGAAGCCAGGACGCTGGGGCCCACAGGGGCTCCAGGGGGGTGCAACCCCCCTCCCCCCCCCATCCCACCCCCCGACCAGGGAATGGGGTGGGGGCTTCCCCATGGGGAAACTGAGGCACGGGGAGAGGTTCCCTGTGGGGAAACTGAGGCACGGGCTACGAGGGGTGGAGCCTTGCCGTGCTGCGGGACCCCCCCCTTCCCCTCACCCCCCCCGTGTCCCCCTTGGTTTTTGGGGGGGGGGAAGAGGGGAGGGAGAACCCCCGGGGTGAATAAGGGGGGGCGGCGATGTTTTGGCAGTGAATAGCTGTGTGGGTGCTGGGCACAGCGGGGGGGCCACCCCCCCTCAACAAGGGGACCCCACTGGCTGCTTCCCCCCCCCCACAACCCAGGGGCTGAGTAGGAGGAGTTGGGGGGGGAGGGGGGGGCTTTGTGGACACCCCCCCTGCACCAGTGCTGAGCACGGCGAGCTCGTCACACCAGTGGGTGAGGCACAACCACCCTAACGCCCCCCCCCAGCCCCCCCCAGCCCTCCTGGCCAGGCTGATGGGGGGTTTGGGGGAGTGGGGAGGGTGGGGGGGGTCTTTAGTAGACCCAGCTGACGGGCACCCACTGGGGCTGGGAGCGCAGGAGCTCCAGAGCCTCCCGCAGCCTCCCGAAGGTTTTCTCAAGGTCATCGTTGGTTAAGCAGAGGTCGAAGTAGTGGCCGTAACCCCGCTGGATCCTCCCGCTCTCCTCCACCATCCTCCTGGCCTCTGCCTCCTGGCTCCCGGCACAAAAACCCTGCCTCAGTTTCCCCCAGCACCCTCCCCCTTGTCCCTCCCCATTGTCCCCGCGTTGTCCCTCCCCACCCACCCCATCCCTCCCGAACCTTCCCCTTGTCCCTCCCCGTTGTCCCCCCCGCGTTGTCCCTCCCCATTGTTCCTCCCCACCCACCCCATTGTCCCTGCCCACCCTCCCCTTTGTCCCTCCTCCTTGTCCCTCCCCACCCACCCCATTTTCCCTCCCCAGTGTCCCTCCCCATTGTCCCTCCCAATCCTCCCATTTTCCCTGCCCACCCCCCCATTGTCCCTCCTGACCCTTCCCATTGTCCCCCCCCATTGTCCCTCCCCCTTGTCCCTCCCCATCCTCCCCATTGTCCCCCCCATTGTCCCCCCCATTGTCCCTTCCCACTGTCCCTCTCCCTTGTACCTCCCCCTTGTCCCTCCCCACCCTTCCCACTGTCCCTTGTCCCTCTCCCATTGTCCCTCCCGACTCTTCCCCTTGTCCCCCCCCCGTTGTCCCTCCCCATTGTCCCCCCCATTGTCCCTCCCCATTGTCCTTCCCCATTGTCCCCCCCATTGTCCCTCCCCATTGTCCTCCCATTGTCCCCCCCATTGTCCCTCCCATTGTCCCCCCATTGTCCTTCCCCCTTGTCCCTCCCATTGTCCCCCCATTGTCCCCCCCATTGTCCCTTCCCATTGTCCCTCCCCCTTGTCCCTCCCATTGTCCCCCCCATTGTCCCTCCCCCTTGTCCCTTCCCATTGTCCCTCCATTGCCCCCCCATTGTCCCCCCCATTGTCTCCCCCCATTGTCCCTCCCCCTTGTCCCTCCCACACCCCCATTGTCCCTGCCCACCCTCCCCATTGTCCCCCCTGTATTGTCCCTCCTCCTTGTCCTCCCCACCCTTCCCCTTGTCCCCCCCCCTGCTGTCCCTCCCCATTGTCCCCCCCATTGTCCCCCCCATTGCCCCCCCATTGTCCCCCCCCATTGTCCTCCCATTATCTCTCCTCCTTGCCCCTCCCCACCCTTCCCCTTGTCCCCCCCCCTCGTTGTCCCTCCCCATTGTCCCCCCCCTCCTGGCCACTCACCGTCAGCTGTTTGGTGGCCACCCCGCTCTCCAGAGCCGCCCTGTTCATGGCTCGCAGCCTCTCGGGGCTGGGGGCCTCGATGAACACCACGTATGGCACGAATTCTGCCGTTCTCAGCACCTTCACTGCCTGGGCAGGACGGGGACGGGGAGAGGAAAGGGCTCAAGTTGGGCTGAGGGGGGGTTCGGGTGAGAAGTTCTTCACTGAAAGGCTGAATCCAACACTGGGTGGGGTTGGAGCTGAGGGACAGGGGATAGGGCTGAGGGACACGGGGTGGAGCTTGGGGACATGGGTTTGGGATGAGGGATGTGGGTTTGGGGTGAGGGACGTGGGTTTGGGGTGAGGACATGGATTTGGGATGAGGGACGTGGGTTTGGGATGAGGGACGTGGGTTTGGGGTGAGGGACATGGTTTGGGATGAGGGACCTGGGTTTGGGATGAGGGACAGGGTTGGAGTTCGGGAACATGGATTTGGAATGAGGACATGGATTTGGGGTGAGGGACACAGGATAGAGATGAGGGAGAGGGGTTGGAACTTGGGACATGGATTTGGGGTGAGGGATGTGGATTTGGGGTGAGGGACATGGGTTTGGGGTGAGAGACACAGGATAGAGCTGAAGGACATGGGTTGGATCTTGGGGACATGGGTTTGGGATGAGGGACATGGGTTGGAGCTTGGAGACATGGATTTGGGACGAGGGACGTGGATTTGGGGTGAGGGACATGGATTTGGGGTGAGGGACATGGATTTGGGGTGAGGGACACGGGACACGGGTTGATCCTGGGAACACGGTTTGGGCCGACGTGTGAGGAGCTCAGCTGGGGGGAGGTTTGGGCCACCTGATCCTCAGGATCTTTCCCAGGCAGAACAATTCCAGGATCCCAAAGCCCCGAGGCCACCTTTGTCCCCCCCGGCCATGTCCCCTGCCCCCTTTGCCGTGTCCCTGACCTGGGGGTTGACATCCAGGACACACATCTTCCCCGCTTCCACCACGCTGCGGATGGAGTCGATCCTGGTTCCGTAGAGGTTCCCCTCGTACTCCCCGTGCTCCAGGTACCGCCCGGCCCGGATGTCCGCTTCCATCTCCCCCCGCGACACGAACCGGTACCCCTGCCCGTCCCTCTCGTTCTCCTTCGGCTTCCGCGACGTGTCTGCCCCGGGGGGTGGCCCAGAGGAATGTCACCTGCCTGTCCCCTCGGCGCTGCCACCCGAGGGCAGCACCCCCCGCCCTGGGACGCCCACGGGGCACCTGGGGGACGCGGACCGGTGGTGCCGGGGGGGTTGGGCTGTGCCGGGGGTGGTGACGTTCACGGGGGAGGGGGGTGATGGTTGGGGACAGGGATGCTCGAAAGGGACTGAGGTGCTCCTAGGGGACAGGGACATCAGCTGGTGACA
>NC_092450.1:2201833-2244694 GCF_036169615.1 Heliangelus exortis
TCAAAATTTAACCCCCCCATCCCAGCTTGGGGGAACCATCACTTCGGGGGTACCCCAAGAGGCAGAGTCCTGAGTTACCCCCCCCTAAAAATGAGGGGGGGAACAAGGGAGACCCCCCTCCCCCAATAATTAGGGGGGGAGGGAACAAAACTCACCCCCCCCAGCTTGGGGTACCCCCCCCCATCACCTCTGGGGTACCCAAGAGCGCAGAGTCCTGAGTTAAAACTCCCCCCAAAAATGAGGGGGAGACAAGGGATACCCCCCCCCTTATAAATGGGGGGGGTGGGGAAGGATAGACCCCCCTTATAATTGGGGGACACATAGATGAGGATCCCCCCCCAACCCAAAACTCACCCCCCCCCCCTAACTTGGGGGAACCATCACTTTTGGGGTACCCCAAGAGGCAGAGTTCTGAGTTAAAACCCCCCCTAAAAATGAGGGGGGACAAGAGAGACCCCCCCCCTAATAATTAGGGGGGGGGGCAGAAGATCCCCCCCTTATAATTGGGGGACACACAGATAGGGGATCCCCCCCCCACCCTTGGGGGAACCATCACCTCTGGGGTACCCAAGAGGCAGAGTCTGAGTTACCCCCCCCCAAAAATGAGGGGGGGGACAAGGGAGACCCCCCCTAATAACTGGGGGAGGGGTGGAAAAGGATGGCCCCCCCTTATAATTGGGGACACACAGATGGGGGATCCCCCCCCAACCCAAAACTCACCCCCCCCCCTAACTTGGGGGACATCACCTCTGGGGTACCCCAAGAGGCAGAGTCCTGAGTTACCCCCCCCCCTAAAAATGAGGGGGGGACAAGGAGACCCCCCCTAATAACTGGGGGGGGGCAGAAAAGGATGGCCCCCCCTTATAATTGGGGGACACACAGAGAGGGGATCCCCCCCACCCCAAAATTTCCCCCCTCCCAGCTTGGGGTACCCCCCCCATCACCTCTGGGGTACCCCAAGAAACAGAGTCCAGGGCTAAACCCCCCCTAATAATTTGGGGGGGGGAGACACCCCCCACTAATAATTGGGGGGGGGGGGGTCACAGCCAGGGGATCCCCCCCCAGCCTGGCAGCAACCCCAAGGCTGTGGGGAAATGGGGAAGGGTCCTGGATTCAGATCCCAACCCCCCCCTCCCCACCAAACATGGGGGGGACACCCTCCCCCCCCCCCCCCTGCACCCCACTGCCCCCCCCCGAGCTCCAGGGCCATCCCGTGGTGTCAGATCCCTCCAGACCCGCCCCCAGGAGTGACCCCCCCCAAATTCCACCCCCCCAGGAGTGACCCCCCCCCCAAATTCCACCCCCCCAGGAGTGACCCCCCCCCAAATTCCACCCCCCCAGGAGTGACCCCCCCCAAATTCCACCCCCCCAGGAGTGACCCCCCCAAAATTCCACCCCCCCAGGAGTGACCCCCCCCCCCAAATTCCACCCCCCCAGAGTGCCCCCCCCCAAATTCCACCCCCCCAGGAGTGACCCCCCGAAAATTCCACCCCCCCAGGAGTGACCCCCCCCAAAATTCCACCCCCCCAGGAGTGACCCCCCCCCAAAGTCCACATCCCCAGGAGTGACCCCCCCCCCAAATTCCACCCCCCCCCCCAGGAGTGCCCCCCCCCCAAATTCCACCCCCCCAGGAGTGACCCCCCCAAATTCCACATCCCCAGGAGTGACCCCCCCCAAATTCCACCCCCCCCAGGAGTGACCCCCCCCAAATTCCACCCCCCCAGGAGTGCCCCCCCCCCCAAATTCCACCCCCCCAGGAGTGACCCCCCCAAAATTCCACCCCCCCAGGAGTGACCCCCCCCAAAATTCCACCCCCCCAGGAGTGACCCCCCCCCAAAGTCCACATCCCCAGGAGTGACCCCCCCCCAAATTCCACCCCCCCCCCCAGGAGTGCCCCCCCCCCAAATTCCACCCCCCCAGGAGTGACCCCCCCCAAATTCCACATCCCCAGGAGTGACCCCCCCCCAAATTCCACCCCCCCCAGGAGTGACCCCCCCCAAATTCCACCCCCCAGGAGTGACCCCCCCCCAAATTCCACCCCCCCAGGAGTGCCCCCCCCCCAAATTCCACATCCCCAGGAGTGCCCCCCCCCAAATTCCACCCCCCCAGGAGTGCCCCCCCCCAAATTCACATCCCCAGGAGTGCCCCCCCCCAAATTCCACCCCCTCAGGAGTGCCCCCCCCCAAATTCCACATCCCCAGGAGTGCCCCCCCCAAATTCCACCCCCCCACGAGTGCCCCCCCCCCCCAAATTTCCACCCCTATGGGTTTTGCTGCATCACCCTTGCAGCTGGGGGGGGGGGGGGCCCGGGACCACCCTATGTCCCCCCCCCAGAGGACACCCCGGACCCCCCCTCCAACAGCAACGAGGGGGGGGTCCCCACCTCACGCTGCGAGCCCCCCGGACCCTTTGGTTGCCATGGAGGGGGGGGGGGGGGGGGTCCAAGCTATGGGGGGGGGGGGGTTCCGACCCAACCACGGCCACGGGGGAGGGGGGGGGGGTGTCCCGATGTGTCCCGTCCCGTCCCCCCCACGCCCCCCCCGGGAATTTCCACACAACCCCCCCCGGTCCAAGCCAACACCATCCCTGACCCCCCCCCCCAACACCCCCCGGGGGTCAGGGGTGCAAGCAGGACCCCCCCCCCTCCAGCTCCCCCCCCCCCCCCCCCCCCCCGTGCAGGCGAGGCCGGGAGGAGCGGAACAAAAGCGGGGGGGGGGGGCTGCACCCAGAGGGGGGGGGGGCTGCACCCAAGGGTGGGGGTGCTGCCCCCTGCCCCCCCCTCTGGGAGATGGAGGGGGAGCCCCCCCCGCGCTCCATCAGGATTTGGGGGGGGGGGGGTCCCCGGGGGTCGCGCTGAGAGGGGGGGAATTGGGGGGGGGGGGTGAGCTCCCCCCCCAACTTGGGGCTCCCCCCCCACCCCTCCCCCCGCTGGGTGCAGCCCCCCCCCCCTCCTCCCCTCCCCCAAACCTGGGGTGGGCGGTCCCGGGGGGTCCGGTGGCGGTGCTGGGGCGGGGTCAGCGGTGCCGGGGGGTTCGGTTCGTGGCGGGGGGGTTGGGTTGGGTTGGGTTGGGTTCGGTCACTCACCCGTTGGGTTCAGCGGCCCCCACCGCTCCGGGGCGGGGCCCGGCGGTTGATCGCCATCTGGGCGATGGTGCCGGGGCTGGGCCGGGCCGGTCGGTACCGGAGGGGATGGGGGGGGGGTTCGGTCCGGTCCGGTGGGTACCGGAGGGGGGGGGTTCGGGCCGGGCCTGGCGCTGCCTCCGCCCGAGGGGTGCGGGGGGGGGAGGGGGCGGGAAGAGGGGGAAAGGGGCGTGGCTAAGAGCGGGGCACGCCCCCTCCGTCCGCATCCGCCAATCGGGAGGCGCCGTGCGGGGCGCGGCCAATGGGAGCGGGCGGCGTCGCACGGGGCTGGGAGGTTGGAGGGGGAGGGGGAGAGGGCGGGGCTTAGGGAGGGAGGGGCGGGGTCACTGAGGGGGCGGGGCGAAAGGGGGAGGGGCCACGGGGAGGGGCGGGGCCTGCGGGCAGCACCGGGAGGAGGGGGGGGCCCGGGCTGCACCCCCACCCTCTGCGGGGATCACGCGGATCCACCCTATGGACCCCCCCTATGGACACCCCCACCCTATGGATCGCACCCTAAGGACACCCCTCAGCCTTCTGCACCCACACCCTATGGACCCTGCTCTATGGACCCCCCCCCCTATGGAACCACCCCCCACCCTATGGAACCCCCCTTATGGATCCCCACCCTATGGCCCCCCTCACTTTATGGACCCCCCTCCCCTATGGACCCCCCCACCCTGTGCACCCCCACCCTACAGACCCCCCCTACAAGCCCCCCCACCCTACGGACCCCCCAACCTACAAACCCCCACTTTATGGACCCTCCCACCCTATAAGCCCCCCCCCCCCCTGGACACCCCCACCCTATGGGCCCCCCCACTCTATGGACACCCCCACCCTATGAACCCCCCCACCCTATGGATCGCACCCTAAGGCCACTCCTCCTCCTCTGCACCCCACCCTACGGACCCCCCCCCTCTATGGACCCCCCCACCCTGTGCACCCCCACCCTATGGACCCCCCCCACCCTACAAACCCCCACTCTATGGACCCCCACACCCTATAAGCCCCCCCCCATGGACACCCCCACCCTATGGGCCCCCCACCCTATGGATCGCACCCTAAGGCCACCCCTCCACCCTCTGCACCCCCACCCTACGGACCCCCCCCACCCTATGGACCCCCCTCCCTATGAACCCCCCTCTCCACCCTATGGACCCCAACCCCTATGGGCCCCCCCACCCTACGGACCCCCCCCCTATGGATCCCCACCCTATGGCCCCCCCTCCACTTTATGGACCCCCCCACCCTGTGCACCCCCACCCTATGGACCCCCCCACCCTACAAACCCCCACTCTATGGACCCTCCCCACCCTATAAGCCCCCCCCCCCCCCATGGACACCCCCACCCTATGAACCCCCCCACCCTATGGATCGCACCCTAAGGCCACCCCTCCACCCTCTGCACCCTACGACCCCCCCCAATAAACCCCCCACCCTATGGACCCCCCCACCCTATGGACCCCCCTCCCTATGAACCCCCTCTCCACCCTATGGACCCCAACCCCTATGGGTCCCCCCACCCTACGGACCCCCCCTATGGACCCCAACCCTATGGCCCCCCCCTCCACTTTATGGACCCCCCCCCCCTGTGCACCCCCACCCTATGGACCCCCCCACCCTACAAACCCCCACTCTATGGACCCTCCCCACCCTATAAGCCCCCCCCCCCCCCATGGACACCCCCACCCTATGAACCCCCCCACCCTATGGATCGCACCCTAAGGCCACCCCTCCACCCTCTGCACCCTACGGACCCCCCCCAATAAACCCCCCACCCTATGGACCCCCCCACCCTACAAACCCCCACCCTATGAACCCCTCCCTAGGGACCCCCCCACCCTGTGCCCCCTCCCTAAAGGGTCCTTCCCCCCCCCCGGGATCCCTCCTCATCCTCACCCTGCAGCCCCCCGCCCCCCCCCAGAACACCACGGACCCCCCCCCCCCCCCCCAAATCCCGATCCCTACAAACCCCTCCCCCCCCCCCCAATCCCAACTCCAAACGGACGCTTTTTTTTTTTTTTTTTTCCTAAAGTTTTATTTTTTTATAGTAATGCCATGAGAACAGAACCATTCTTTTTCACTTTATTATACAAAAAAAAAAAAACAAAAAACGGAAAAAAACAAAAACCAACGAAAACCCCAACAAAAACCAAAGGAAAAAAAAAAAAAAACAAAAAACAAAAAAAATAAAGAACCGAAACCCACGCGAACCCGGGAGCCGCGAGCTCCGCCCCCCGCTCCGCCGGGCCCCGCGGAGTTGGGATTATTATTATTATTTTTCTTCTTCTTTTTAATCCTTTTTTTTTTTTTTTTTCTTTTTTAAAAGTTTTTTTTTGTCTTTTTTTGTCTTTTTTAAACCTACAAAAAACACTCTTTAAATATTAGAAAAAAAAAAAAAGATGGATTTTTTTTTCTTTTTTTTTTTTTTAACGTAATCCACAAGAACTTTTTTTTAATTTTTTTTTTTAATTTTTTACCTTTTTTTTTTTTTTTTTTTTTTTTACATTTATTTTTTTTCCCCATCCAAAGGAATCCCGGGATTTTTGTGGCAGTGCCAAAATGCACTCAGGTTCAATTCTCTTGCAGCGCAAACTCCTTTTATTCTTTTTTTTTTTTTTTTTTTTTTTCATCATTTTTTTCCCCCCCAATTGTCGGCGCTGTAAGAATTTTTCATTTTTATTTTTTTCATTTTTTTTTTTTTTAAACAGAAAATTTTTTTCCTTTTTTTTTTTTTTCTTTTTTTTCCCTTTTTTTTTTTTCTTTTTTTTCTTCTTTTTTTTTTTTTTTTTGTACTAAAAACACATCCACTAAAACACGAGGGCGCTGGGTACATTCAGCAGAAAAAGGGTCGGGTTCCCTTAGGGGATGGGGGGGGGGGCCACGAAATAATTCGGGGGGTGGGGGGGGGGGGCACAGAATTAAAAATCGGGAAGAAAACGAAAGGAAAATCCCAAAAGGAGCCGGAGGGGGAGGGGGAGGACACAAAGGGACCCTTTGTGGGGGGGGGGGGGGGGGGGCACACACCAGACTCGTTCTCTTCAAGGTCCCGGTCCCGCGGGGGGGGGACACGGGGGGATTGTCCGTGCGGGGGCACCCAGGTTCCCCCACCCCTTGCTTTGTCCCAAATGGGTTTTTTTCAGCCCAATTTTGAGCCCCCCTCAGCATGGGGAGGTCCCTGGGTGTGGGTTTTTTTTTTTTTTTTTTTTTTTGGGGGGGGGTGCTGAAACCAGGGAGGGGGGGGGCACTCACTCACAGCCAGGATAAACCCCCTCCCCCCCCTCACTGAAATTTGGTGAAAATGGTCAAATTAAGCCCAAAAAAAGCCCCCCCCCCCAGCCTGGTGGAGGGGAGGGCACCCTGGGACCCCCCCCCCCCAAAAATCCTGTCCCCCAACCCAGCTCCTCTCCAGGGACAGGATGGAAGGGGGGGGGGACACACCAAGAGGGACAAACCTTGTGCCCCCCCCCCCCTAAAAAAAAAAAAAGGGGTTTGGGGGAGGTGACCCAATTGCACCAGGAGGGTTTTGGGGTTTTTTTTTTTTTTTGGGGGGGGGGGGGACAGGAACCCTGCAGGGAGGTGCCGTGGGATTGCTGGTGCTTGTGTTTGCTTAAAAAAAAAATTGGGGGGGGGTCCAGATAGGTTGTGCCCCCCCCCCCATGCACCCACCCCGGTCCCCATGGCCCCATCTCCCTCCCAGGGGAAAGAGGGGGGGGGGGGTTTGCAATGAGCCCCCCCCCCCCCCAAATAAACCCAAACTGCACCAATATTTACAACATGGCTGGGGGGGGGGGGGGTCGGGCAAACCCCCCCCTGCCCCGAGGGGGGGGCAAATTGGGGGTAAATGGGGTGAGGGGAGTGCTGGTACCCCCCCCCCCTGAGGGGGTTGGGGTGAAGGGAGAGGAGCAGCTTCACCAGAGAGGGGAAAATTGGGGAGGGGGGGGGAGGAAATAACGGGGGGGGGAGGGGGGGGGAGGAAAAAAAAAAAAAAAAAAAAAAGTCAAATCTTTCTTTTTTTATAAAAAGGAAAAAAAAACCTCAAAAAACCAAAAAAAAAAAAAGAACAACAAAAGAATCAAATAAAATACAACAGCACAACAACCACTGACAACATCGAGGGGTGGTCCCCCCCCCCCCCCACCCCTGTGCCCCCCCCCCTCCCCAAAACCCCCCCCCTTGGTCACACTGAGCAGCCAGGACCCCAAGGTGGGGTTGGAGGAGGGGGGGGGGGGACACCCCCAAACATACCCCCCAACACACACACACTCACACACACACACTCACCCCCCCCCCCCCAAAATATCCACACCCCCCCCTTGCACCAAACACTCCCCCCCCCCAAAAAAAAAAAAAATTGGGGTGTCCCATCCATGGGTGGGGGTCCCAAGTGCCGTGGGTGGGTCCTGGGGGGCTCCTGCTGCAGCTTCCAGACTGTACAAAGGGTTTTGTTGGGGTTTTTTTTTGGGGGGGGGGGACAGACACACAGAGATCACCCCCCCCAAACGCCAAGGGAGGGGGGGGGGTGTGCAGAGAAAAATGGAGTTAAAGGGGGGGGGGATTAAACACTGTCCAACAGCTGAGTCCTGAGCAACTCGGCTCATGCTCCACACCCCCAGCCTGGGGTGGGATTGGGGGGGGGTCCGTGAGGAGGGGGGGGGTTGTTTGGTTTTGGTTTTTTAATCCTTTTGTGGGTTTGTTTTTAATTAAAAAAAAAAAAAAAAAGGGGGGGGGGTGTGTGTGTGTTATTTTTGTTGGGTTTTTTTGTTTTTCTTTTCTACAAAGTCCAAAGCTGGAGGAAAAAAAAAAGGGGGGGGGGACACACACCCCTCCCCAAAATAATGAAATCTTCAACAAAAAAAAACCAAAAACAAGCAGAAAAATTTCCCTCCCCTTCATAAAGGGGGTGGCAGGGATTTAGGGGGGGGGTGCACCCCCTTTTCCCCCCCCCTTTTACTCCCCCCAACCCAGGGGGGGAGCAGCCCCCATCTCCCCCCCCCCCCCCCCACTCCATGGTGTGAGCACAGCAGAGGGGTCCCCCCAGCCCTTGCTCCCCGGGTTGGGGGCTGCAGCTCTATTTTTGGGGGGGGTGTTGAGGAGGATGATGAGGAAAAATTTTAAATTGGGGGGGGGGAGGAGGAGAAGGGGGGGGGGGCTGTAAATTTGGGGCCAAAACCGGAGAAATGCCAAGGGAGTTACTGAGGTGGGGGGGGGCTCAGTTGGAGTCGGAGTCAGAGGAGTCTCCGAGGAGGAGGAGGAGGAGCTGCTGCCCTCTGAGTCGTTGTCATCTTCATCCTCATCATCCTCATCCTCATCATCCTCGTCGTTCTGGGGGGGGGAAATAAAAATTGAAACGGGGGGGGGGGGTCAGCAGCAAACCTTGGCTCCCCACTCCTACATCTCCCCACACCCCAGAACTGCTGTGCTGCCCCCCCCCCCCCCCCCCCAAAAGGGAGGGGGATGTGGGGTGAGTTTGCAAAGGGCTCAGTTTGGGGATGGGGGGGTGTGGGGGGGCCAGTCCTACCCTCACCTCAACTCTACCACCCAAGGTCAGGCCCCCCCCAAGCTGCCCCGTGCCTCAGTTTCCCCCCTTTCTAAAATGAGGGGATGGGAAGAAGAAAAAGGGCCCCCCATGGCTGCTCCCCCCCCCCATAACTGCACCTACCCCCATCACTGCTCCCCCCCCATCACTGCTCCCCCCTATAGCTGCACCCCCCCATCACTGCTCCCTCCCCCATAACTAAAGCCCCCCATAACTGCTCCCCCCCCATCACTGCTCCCCCCATCACTGCTCCCCCCATAACTAAAGCTCCCCCCATCACTGCTCCATCACTGCTCCCCCCATAACTAAAGCCCCCCCATAACTAAAGCCCCCCCATCACTGCTCCCCCCCCTATAAAGCCCCCCCGTAACTGCTCCCCCCCATCACTGCACCCCCTGTAACTGTCCACCCCCCCATTCTTCCCCCCCCCATAACTAAAGGCCCCCCATAACTGCTCCCCCCATGGCTGCTCCCCCCCAATCACTGCACCCCCCCCATAACTAAAGCCCCCCCATCACTGCTCCCCCCATCACTGCCCACCCCCCCATAACTGCTCCCCCCCCATAACTAAAGTCTCCCCCATAACTGCTCCCCCCCCATAACTGCAACCCCCATGGATGTTCCCCCCCCATAATTGCACCCCAAATCACTGCTCCCCCCCCCCCCATAACTAAAGACTCCCCATAACTGCTCCCCCCCCCATCACTGCAACCCCATGGATGCTCCCCCCCCCCATAATTGCACCCCACATCACTGCTCACCCCCCATAACTGTACCCCCCCCCATCACTGCTGCCCCCAGGAATAGGGGGATTCCAATTCCCTCCATGTGTCCCCCCCCCAGTGATGCTCTGAGGGGCAGGGGGTCCCCCCCTCACCTCATCCCCATCCTCGCTCTCCTCCTCACTGCTGACTCTGAGGAGTCCCCCCCCTCCTCTGAAGAGTCCCCATTGTCATCATTATCCTCATCTTCATCATCGTCCTCCTCCTCCTCTTCCTCCTCATCGTCGTCTCTGACTCCTGGGGGGGTGAGAGGGGGGGGGTTGGAGACCACCATGGCCTTTGGGTTCCCTCCATGGCCTTTGGGTTCCCTCCAGCCACCCCAAGGGACCAGCTGACTCCTACCCCACACTTTGCCTGGAAAAGGGGGGGGTTTTTTGGGGGTGGGGGTGTGGCTTTCCCCATTTTTCTTACAAACAGCCCCAAAAAAGCCCCCAGAGCACGAGGGGGAGGGGTTGAGAGGGGGCAAAATCATCGGGTTTTGAGGAGAGATTTGGATGGAGGGGGACGGGGGGGGTCGGTTCAAGCATCGTGAGGAAGGGGCAGAGGTGGCAGAAAGCACCAGGGGTCTGGGGGTGTCCCCCTGGGTGTCCCCGAGGTGGGGACACTCCTGTCCCCAAGGAACTCACCGACTTGGACTGCATCGTTGGCTTCATCTTAGGATTGGGGCCTCGGATCTTCCCTATGCTCTTACGTTTCTGTAAGGAGGGAAAAAAAACCCCAAAAACCAGTTCAGAGCTGCTGGGCACCAGCTCAGCCCCTTCCAACCCCAATCATTGTGGGGGGGGGACACACACACAACACAAACCCCTCTGAGGAGCATTTCTCACCCAACCCCCCCAGCCCAACTTCCCCAGAGGTGGCCCCAAACCCCCTCCTCCCCCCTCCTGGTTCCCCTTTTCCATGGATACTCACGTTGGAAGTGTGTTCCTTGTAGGCAGCTCGCTCCTGGGGTGAGAGGCTCTGGGGAGGGGGGGGACACACACAGGAGATGTCAGGGGGAGGCAAGGAGCAGGGAAGGACTCAAGAACAAGCCCCCCCCCCCCCCCCCCAAGCTTCATGTGTATTTTTTTTAAGGCTGTTTAGCTTAGAAAAACACCGAAAAAAAACCCCCAAAAAAAAGGGATCTGGAGGAAGTGGCTCCCTGAGGAAGGTTGAGGGCAGAGCTCAGCCTGGAGCAGGAAGGGGGGGGAGAAGGGGAGGGAGTGTGAGCAGGGGGGGTGTGAGCAGGGGGGGTGTGAGCAGGAGAGGGGTGTGAGCAGGAGAGGGGTGTGAGCAGGAGAGGGGTGTGAGCAGGGGGGGTGTGAGAGGAGAGGGTGTGAGCAGGAGAGGGGTGTGAGCAGAGGGGTGTGAGCAGAGGGGTGTGAGCAGGATGGGTGTGAGCAGGATGGGTGTGAGCAGGATGGGTGTGAGCAGGAGGGGGTGTGAGCAGAGGGGTGTGAGCAGAGGGGTGTGAGCAGGATGGGTGTGAGCAGGGGGTGGGTGTGAGCAGGGGGTGGGTGTGAGCAGGGGGGGTGTAAGCAGAGGGGTGTGAGCAGAGGGATGTGAGCAGAGGGGTGGGTGTGAGCAGGGGGATGTGAGCAGGGGGTGGGTGTGAGCAGAGGGGTGTGAGCAGGGGTGGGGGGTGCTCACCTTGAGCCAGATGTCAAGGTGCACCTTGTACTGTTTCTGCTGCTCCTCTGCCAGTTTTTTGTAGTGGTCCTTCTGGCCCTGGGAGATGCGCTGCCAGCGGCTCCCGATCTCCACCATCCTCTCCTTCAGAGGGAGGTGGTTCAGCTCCCCGTTGGACAGCAGCTCCTGGGAGAACTTCTGGTACCCGTTCCTGCCAGGGGAGGGACCAGATCAAAAGGGGAAAGGGGGAGCTGAGGGCTCCACAACCCATCCCACCCCCCACCCCAGGCTCTCTCCGACACCCCAACACCCACCCCAACCCCACCGCACCCGAGTGTTTGCATCCCAGGGACTCACATGGGGGGTTTCTTGGGTTCTCCCTGGAATTTCATTTTCTTGGCAGAGTTGGTGGAGCACGGAGGGGCCCGCATCTCGCTCAGCTCCCTCTGAGGAAGCAGAGGAAGGGTCAGGGGACACAGGGACAGTAGCAAGGGGAGGGGACACGGGGTGGGAAGGGGCGGCACCCACCTCGTATCGCTTCTGATCCTCCGCCGCTTTCTTGATCCACATCAGCTTCTCCTTCTTCTCCATGTTGTTCCAAGTGGCCTCCATGGCCTTCAGAGCTTTCCCTCGGTCGTTCTGCAGCACACATCCCCGTCAGATGTCCCCAAGGTGCTGGGGTGTCACCTCCACCAAGGGCCACCCCTTCCCTTTGGCTTTGAGTCCACCCCCCCCCTCCCCTTTATCTCCAGCAGGAAAGCAGCGGAGAAGGTGGAAGGCAACTCCTGCTGTGGGGCTGCTGATCCCACTTCCAGCTCCTTTCCCAGCCCACTCCTCACCTTGAAACGAGCCAGGTAGTCCCCGATGACACTCTGCTGCCAGATCTCCTCAGCTGTTTTGGGGGATTCGGGCAGCTTCCCACGTTCCTCTTTATCTGATCCGTGCTTCTTCTCCGACTGCGCCTTCATCGCCGCCTCCCGTGCTTTGTACTTGGCCTGAGGAGGGGTGAGGGGCACGGGGGGGGGGTATGAAGGGGCAGCACAGCCCCCCCCAAGGCCACCAGCCCCAAAGCTTTTGTCCCCCAACCCTGAGATGCTGCAGCTTCCCCCTGGGTTGTCCCCATGGTGGTGCTGGCACCACCCCGGCACAGCCACACCTCAGGATTGTGTCCCCTCCTGTAGGATCATGGAATTATCCAGGTTGGAAAGGAGATCCTCAAGTCCAACCCTCAAGTTTTCCCCGCCAGGAAAACCACCAAACCTTCCAACTGAGGCTCAAGGACCCTCTAAGGCTTCTGAAGCTCTTGGGTTTTGAGCCACCAGGTCATGAGAGGGACCCATGGGTGCTGCCACCAGGAGCTGGGTGATGGCTTGCTGGAGCTGTGATGCTCCTGGGGACAGTGTCCCCTCCTCCCACCGCCATTCCCAGGGGTAAGGAAGCCCCTGGCAGCAGGACAAGGACAGGCAGTGTCCCCCAGAGTGCCAGAGGTGCCCAGAGACAGGGATCACAGGCTCACGGGGACTGTTTGTGGTGAAAGGGACCTTAAAGCTCATTTAGTTCCAACCCCTTTCCACAGGCAGGGATATCTCCCACTGGATCGGGTGGCTGCAAGCCTTGAAGGAGCAAAATGGAGGATGGTGCCAACCTTCTTCTTCTCAGAGAGGTCATTCCACATGCGGGCCAGCAGCCGGGTCAGCTCGCTCTCCGACAGCTCCGGCCGCTCCTCCTGCAGCTGCTTCCGCTTCTCCTCCGAGAAGATGAACATGGCAGAAATGGGTCGTTTGGGCTTCTCCGAGCTGGCCTGGGGAGGGACACAGGGCTGGGGGTGAGGAGAAGCCCCAGAGGGACCACCTCGCACCGGTAGCCTCCAAATCCAGGAAAAAAGTGGTGAAAAAACCAAGGAGCAAAGCCCTGGAAGCGCCCCGAGTGTCACCAAGCCCGTGGCACGGCTCTGCCACCTCCCTCTGGGTGCTGCTCTCACCTTGCCAGTCTCTGGTGAGGATTTTTTGGATGCTGGACTCGTCGCCCCTTTCCTGTTGCTGCCTAGCATCTTCTCCTCTCCCAGCACCCGTTGCTGCTCCTCCTCGGGCAGGCTCTGGGTGGCACAGGAGGAGAGACAAGCTCAGAGGGACCCCCAGGCTCACAAAAGGCTTTGGTGCCATCAGGGGACCCTGGGGAACTAGAGACACTCGGTTGTCCTGACCCTAAAGCCACCAAGGCATCACCAACCTGGCTGTGCAGCCTGGGGGGGTGTCCCCAGGCAGTGTCCCTGTCCCCAGCTGTCCCTTCCCTGGCTCTGTGTCCCCAGTGGGGGCTGTGCCCAGATCTGGGGGCACCCCTGGGTTTCCCACCCCCCTGTTCCCACAGCCACGGGCCATTTCACATCCTCCCAGGGAGGGGACACATCCCAGTCCAGGGGAGGAAGCCAGAGACTCCCTGTGGCAACCCCCCCACTTCCCTTCCCAGCCCGGGGGGGCTTGTGCCCACCTCCCAGTGCCCAACTGGGAGACACTGGGCAGGTATTAGGGACCAGACTATCTCTGCAGAGCAGCCAGGGTTGGGAGCAGCCACATTTTGGGGGGGAGCAGAGGTGGGTGACATCAGTGCAGCCCCCATTTGAGCCATCTCAGCCCCTGGCCATGGTGGGGGGGTCTCCAGCAGCCCAGACACCCCCAGGTCACTCACCTCCAGGAAGCGGAAGAGCTCGATCTCGTAGTCTTTCTTTTTCTGTAGGGAGATGGAGACATTGGGGTTATTTTTAGGGTGGATCTGAAAAAGTTTTCAGTCTGAGTGTGCTGAGGCTCTGGAACAGATTGCCCAGAGAAGCTGTGGCTGCCCCCTCCCTGCAGCTGCTCAAGGCCAGGTTGGATGAGACCCTCATCCTTGTCTGGGTGAGAGGTGTCCCTGCCCATGGAAGGGGGGTTGGACATGATCTCCAGGCTCCCTTCCAACTTCAGCCACTGGAGATGATCTCCAAGGTCCTTTCCAACTTCAGCCACTGGAGATGATCTCCAGGCTCCCTTCCAACTTCAGCCACTGGAGATGATCTCCAGGGTCCTTTCCAACTTCAGCCACTGGAGATGATCTCCAAGGTCCCTTCCAACTTCAGCCTTTGGAGATGATCTCCAAGGTCCCTTCCAACTTCAGCCACTGGAGATGATCTCCAGGGTCCTTTCCAACTTCAGCCACTGGAGATGATCTCCAAGGTCCCTTCCAACTTCAGCCTTTGGAGATGATCTCCAAGGTCCCTTCCAACTTCAGCCACTGGAGATGATCTCCAGGGTCCCTTCCAACTTCACCCATTGGAGATGATCTCCAAGGTCCTTTCCAACTTCACCCATTGGAGATGATCTCCAAGGTCCTTTCCAACTTCAGCCACTGGAGATGATCTCCAGGGTTCTTTCCAACTTCAGCCATTGGAGATGAAATCCAGGGTCCTTTCCAACTTCAGCCACTGGAGATGATCTCCAAGGTCCCTTCCAACTTCAGCCACTGGAGATGATCTCCAGGGTCCTTTCCAACTTCAGCCACTGGAGATGATCTCCAAGGTCCTTCCCAACTTCAGCCACTGGAGATGATCTCCAAGATCCCTTCCAACTTCAGCCACTGGAGATGATCTCCAAGGTCCTTTCCAACTTCACCCATTGGAGATGATCTCCAAGGTCCTTTCCAACTTCAGCCACTGGAGATGATCTCCAGGGTTCTTTCCAACTTCAGCCATTGGAGATGAAATCCAGGGTCCTTTCCAACTTCAGCCACTGGAGATGATCTCCAAGGTCCCTTCCAACTTCAGCCACTGGAGATGATCTCCAGGGTCCTTTCCAACTTCAGCCACTGGAGATGATCTCCAAGGTCCCTTCCAACTTCACCCATTGGAGATGATCTCCAGGGTCCTTTCCAACTTCAGCCACTGGAGATGATCTCCAAGGTCCCTTCCAACTTCAGCCACTGGAGATGATCTCCAAGGTCCTTTCCAACTTCAGCCACTGGAGATGATCTCCAAGGTCCCTTCCAACTTCAGCCACTGGAGATGATCTCCAGGGTCCTTTCCAACTTCAGCCATTGGAGATGAAATCCACGGTCCTTTCCAACTTCAGCCACTGGAGATGATCTCCAGGCTCCTTTCCAACTTCAGCCACTGGAGATGATCTCCAGGCTCCTTTCCAACTTCAGCCACTGGAGATGATCTCCAGGCTCCTTTCCAACTTCAGCCACTGGAGATGATCTCCAGGGTCCCTTCCAACTTCAGCCATTCCATGATGGAGATCCCCACCCCATCCAATCCCTGCTCCTGCCTCAGCCCCCTCAACAACTCCATCTTCCACCCACACCATCTGCTGCTCCCACCACACATAACAGGGGAGACAAGAGGACCACAGGAGGTGGCTGAGGACCTGAGGGGGAGCTCCCCAAGAACAGGGACTGAGGAAGGCTGAGGGGCTCATTTCCAGCCTGATTCCTCCCTCCAGTCTCCCACCCAAGCTCCTTCTTCCCAGCAGCACTGGTGCCCACCTGCCTGTCCCTCCCACCCTGTCTGTCCCCTCACCTGATCACACTTTTTGTGGTAGGCATCCTTTTCCTTCTGGGACAGCAGTTTCCACTGTTGGCTGCACAGCACCATCCTCTCAGTGCTGGGCACATCCTTCATGTTGGCCATCAGCTCTGCACAGTACAGGGAGTAGCTATTCCTGCAACCCACGGAGGGACCCAGCATTAGGGACAACCTGGGGAGCTCGGCTGGCTGCTAAAAGTCCCCTCAAGACCCCTCACCCCACCTCCAGCTGCCCTCTGGCAGTGCAGAGCTGTGCCAGAGAGAGGTGTCTGTGTTTTAGGGAAGCTAAAAGTACCCTGGAGCAGGCAGCATCACCACCAACCTCCCCCCAGATTCTCCCCGTTGAATGGGAAGGGTGTAAGGACCACGGGGTCATCAACAACCCAACAGGGTGGGGGTGGTGCCCACGGTCCCAGAGCCTCCAGTTCCCTCAGGACCCAGACCCAGTGTCTCCCTGAGCCTCAAGTGATGGCTCAGAGGAGGAACCATCCCTGAGATCTGGAGGAGGACTCACGGGGGTGGCTTTGTGGGTCGTCCATCAAACTTGTCCTTGAGCTGTCGCTCAGCCTTGGTGAGGGTGGAGCGGGTGATCCCCTCCTCACTGATGTTCAGCTCGGGGTGCTTCTGGATGTAATCCCTCATGATCTCCTGGAAAAATAAGATGGAAAGCAGTCAGGAGAAGGGCTCGGATCCCCACCAGGCTGGGGGGGCCAAGAGGAGGAGGAAAGAGAAGCCAACCATTGCCCTAACCATCTCCCCGGGGTGGTTTCTCCCTTCCCCAAAACCTTGCTGGAGGAGGCAGGGCTCAGACTCGCTAGGGACCTCCTGAACCCCCAGACTGGCTACCAGGTGAGGCTGAGTAGCCACCAGTGGCTAGCTGCTGGGAGGCAGAGTGGCTCGGAGTGGAGGTAGGGAAGGAGTGTGGAGGGGACGGGGTGAGGCTGCTCCCTACCTCGTACTCCTTCCGTTGTTCCAGGGCCTTATGAATCCATTTCAGCCTCTTTTTATCCGAGAGTTGAGACCACTGCTTGCCCAGCGACTCTTTCACCTCCTTCGTGGTGGCCTGAAAACCCAAAGCCAGAGGTGAGGGCAGAGGGGTAAAAAGCCAAAAAAAAAAAAAAAAAAAAAAAAGTGAAGAAAAAAAAAAAAAAAAAGAAGGGACAAAAAAAAAAAAAAAAAAAATCTATTTAAAAAAAGAAAAAAAAAAAAAATCATCTGGCTTGCCTTCTCGCCCCAGTGGCACCCAGCTCGGGGCCATGGGGTGGCTGCCAGGGAAGGGGGTGCGTGTGAGTGGGGGGCATGGCCATGGTGGGTGCTGGAAATCTTTCCTGCCCTGCCTCAGGCTGTGGTCACCCCTCTGACTGCAGGCAAAAAAAAAAAAGTGGGGTCTGTACCCCTGAGCCTCTTCCAGCTGTGCAGAGAGCCCCTCGCTTACCTCCATCCAGACTGCCAGGAGCTCCTAGAGGTGTCTTCCATCCCTCCCCTAAAATGCTTCTCTCCTTTCCCCCTCCTCTCCCCCCACAGCTGTGGGGTGCAGGACCCCAAAACACTCACACTCCCACGCACTCCCACCCACCCTACTCACATCTGGACGCACTTTCAGGTAAATCTTCTTCTCGTGGTTGTACCACAGCTGCTGGGGGGTCTTGGGTTTTTCGGGGACGTCGGATTTCTTGGCGTTCTGGATGAGATCCGGGTGATCTTCCCTTTACCCAGGAGGGAGGGAAGAGTGTTATGGAGGTGGCAGGTGGAAGGAGAGCACCCCCTAAACACCCCCTGGCTATGGGGTGACTGTCACTGCAGGGCTGAGCCTCCACCAGCACAGAGAGTGGGGAGAAGACAACCCCAAAAAGAGCAGGAGGGAGATTCAAGTCTGCCCCTTCTCTAAAGGAGCATCAAAAAGGGGCATCCAGGGCAGGGCTGCAGCCCCCAGCTCGTGGGGAATGCCAGAACCCACCTGGATCACAGCCAGCAGGTTGAAGGGAAGGGCTGGGGGGAATGGGGTGGTCACTTCAGCTTTTAACAGAGCAGACCCCAACCCTCAGGGCATGGCAGCTCCACCACTCTGGCCCCCTGGCTGAGTCTCCCAGCTGGAGGGCTGCTCTCAAACACCTTTTCTTTCCTCTTTTTTTATTTTTTTTTTTCTTTTTTCCTGCATCACCCTTTGCCTTCAAGCCTTCTCTGTGAGCTACATGCAGGAGGGGATACTGAGTCTGCCTGCAGGGGCCTGAGGAAACAAGGGGGGGGCTGCCTGCTCACCTGAACCTTGCCAAGTTCCTCTCAAATTCCTGCTTCTCTCGTTGGAAGTCCTGGATGTATTTCATCTGGGGACACAAAACCCACCAAGGAGGTGGAGAGGGATGTCAGCACCTGGGAACAGGCAGCTACACCCCTGTCACCCCCCCTCCAAAGGGACTTTCCAGCCCATCAGCTTCATCCTGCAACACTCAGATGAAGATTCCCAGGGAATCCAGAGGGAATCCTCAGGGATCCAGAGGCAGGATCTCCCCCCCCCCACACTCCCTGCATCCAAACAGCCCTGGGCACAGCAGGACTCTGTGCCCTGGTGGCAAATCCCTCCCAGCCTGAGAGCTGGGGCACCCAAAACACCTGCCCAGGTTCTGGCCAAGCCCAAGGCCACCTCCAGGGCTGCTGGAGCTGCTCCCTTCCCAGCATCTCCCATGGCTGGAGATCCTGCTCCTCCATCCCCCACTTGGAAAAGGGTGGGATTTATCCCTGCCCACCAGCAGGGTCACCAGCCAGGTCGGTCTGGAAGGGACAGACCAAGGCCAAGACCCAGCTGGCCTCCACCTCAGAGATCCTGGGAACCAGGACAGGAAAAGGGAAGGAAGTCTTACTGGTCTGACAGGACTAAACAAGCAGCCCAGAGCTGGATTAAAGCCTCAGCAGGCAGGGACTGGGCTTTGCTGGTTGTACTGGGAGAGCTGAGCAGGCAGAGCCTGGCAAACAAGTGAGAAGGGGGTTGCTGACTCCACCCCCCTTGTACCTTTTTCTTCTCGGGAAGCTCCTTGTATTTCTTGGAGAGGATCTTGGTGAGATCCAGGTTGCTCATCTCGGGGTGCAGCTTGGCATATTTGGCCCGTTTCTCCATGAAGAAGCGGAAATAGGGGGTCAGGGGCTTCTTGGGGAAGTCGGGGTGTTTCTGGGGAGACAGGAGAGCAGCAGACACTGAGTGCAGAGCTGGTGACACCTCAGAGGGCACAACCAAAACTTCCCAGGTCCCAGCTCCCCCTCCCGGGCCCCTGGGGGAGACCTCCCTCCCCCCATCCAGCTCCCTGACATGGGAACACCCCAGCTTGGCAGGCAAGATGGGGAAAAATGCTGGGAACAAGAGCTCCCTTCCTCAGGAATGATAAGATCCCAGGGTTGGGAGTCTCAGGAGCAGCCTCCAGCCTTTCAGAGCTGTTAGCATGGGGTGGTTATGCTGCGAGAGGGGAAACTGAGGCAGGAGGAAGGGATGGGACCCCATCTCCTGGTGGCAGAGGATCAGCTGTCCTGGGGACACCCAGCTGAAAAGCAGCACCCCAGCAGGCCAGGTGGCTTCCCAGCCTCCCCCCCTGGTGCTAAATGTGGCTGCAGGCTGCCAGCAATAGCCCAACCATATTAAATGTACCCTGGACTTGGCCAGGACCCAGAGCCCGTGGCCTCCAGAGCCTTGGGCAGGGATTACAGGCAGTGAGGTGCCTGCAGGGGCTCTGGTGGCAAAGCCACACGGGTCTGGGGTGCCACCCCCTCAGTAGCAGGGAAGGGGGAGGTCCCCCTTTAGGGCTTGACCCCAATCCCTGCCCCATACCTTGAGTTTTTTGCCCTTGTAAGGATTCTTCACGTGTTCTTCAGCATCCATAATCAGCTCTGTGAGGGTCCGAAACTTCCTCACCTGGGGGTACCAAAGGGACAGGAATTTGAGCAGGCTGAGTGTGGGGGCAGGGGTAGACCCCCCACCACCACCCCTTGGCATTAAGCCAGGCTCAGCATGACATAAACCCAGAAATTTTCAGAATGCCACCACCCAACAACCCCCCCAGCCCCCCCCCTCAGGTGTCCCAGCACTGACACCGAGAGCCAAGGACTGGGGGAGGCCGAACTGGAAGCAAGTCAAGGAGCTCACCAGGATGCTCAGAGACCCCCGAGCCACCCCAAGAACCCCCCCGTGGGGCTGCTGCTGACCTCGTTGGAGATCTCCATCCACTTCATCTTGCACATCTCCCCCGAGAAGTCTTTGAATGCCACTTTCTCCCAGTCCAGGTGGGACTCGGTGGTTTTGAACTTGCTCCCGTCGTTGGAGGGGAGGTTGTTCTTCATGCACTCCAGCAGGGTCAGCATGTCCTCCCTGAGACCAACGGTCTGAGCAGCAGAGAAAGAGGCTGAGCAGCAGCCAGGGGACAGGCAGGACGTGGGGACAGGGCAGGACACGAGGACAGGGCAGGACACGAGGACTACAGCTCCCAGGAGGCAGCTCCGGGACGGCGGAGCTGGGGCCACGTCAGCTCCAGGAGCTGCCTCTCCAGATTAAAGATCAAAGGGGATGGGGCTGTTCCCATCACCCTCCAGCAACTTTCTCCAGGGCCAAAACAACCCGGGCCAAGCTAGAAAATCCACTGGGTGCAAACCAGAGAGACTTGCTCAGCCCGGGACACCATCAGATAAGGAGATGGCTGGGCCAGCAGGGGGTTATTTCCCTGCCTGCTCTTTCCAGGAGGAAAAAAGAGAAACTCGTTTTGGAAGTGGGGGAAAAAAAAAAAAGAAAAGAGCAAAACCAACCCCAAAATAAAAAAAAAAAACAACCCCAAAACCACGTCCAGAGCAACAGGAAATCCCCACCACCCAGCCCTGCTTTTCCTTCACCTTGCCATCACCTGGACTTGGCTCCATGTTGACCTCTGCCAAGGTCAAAGCTCCAAAACCCCAAAGGGAAGGGGGAGCAGAGCCCATCTCACAGAGGGGTCTCTGGTGGTGCTGGGCTGATGGTCCAAACCCCCTCAACAACTCCCAAGCTGGCAGGAGAAGTGTGCCCAGAGGGAGCATGGCACAACCAGAAGGGTTGTGGGGTGGGCAGCAGGCAGGATACCCCAGCCCTGAATGCCCCATCCAGCAGCCACTTCAGGGCTGCTTCCTCCTTATATTGAGCTCCAGGAATTCCAGGGGAATTCCTCCTGTCTGCTCTGAGCTTCCACACCAGGTGGGGAAAGGAGCCTGGGGTGCTCTGCAAAAATTGGGTGTCCCTGGGGGAAAAGCTGGGAGCAGAAAAAGAGGTCCAGAAGGAGGAGCAGAACCCCAGAGCTCCCAGTCTGCTCCAGCCCAGGACAGGCACCCAAAGGTCCCCCCCTTGCACAGGACCAGGTCACCCCCTTCCCAGCAAGAAATGGGGTGCTCAGAGCTGCCTTGGGGACAGGGAGCACCCCAGGGAGATGGGGACAGGGCAGCTGGGCAGGGATTTGTGGGGAACATCTCCAGGAATGAAGACAAAGGTCCCCAAAACACCCAAGTGCAGCTCTCCCTCTGCTCCAACTCCATCCACACAACATCATCCCCTCTGCACCCCCCCAGTGAAGGCCAAAACCCCCCAAAAAACCACAGTGAGGAGGGGGGGTTTGGCCACATGGGACTGGGGGGAGAGCAGCCAGGACCTGTCCCCCCCTCCCAAACCCCACGTTGCCTCCTGGGTCTGTCAGAGAAGGGGCTGAGATCCAGGTGGGGCTCTGCAGTTCCCTCATGGACCCCATTAATTTTGGGGGGGTGGGAATGGAAAGAGCATCCCCCTAAAGCAAGGAGTCCATGTTCCTGGCTTCAGAGGCCTGAAACATCATGGGGGGGGGAGGGCAGAAAAAGAGATGGGAACCCCCTGCTCCCTTGGGAGGGGGGGGATCAGACATGGGGGAGGGCACTGAGCCCCAATTTTTGTCTTTCTGTTTTTCCCTCTCTGCTTTCCAAACCCCATCCCCAAGAGGCAAGGACCAAAGAGGCAGAATGGGGCAGGAGAAATCACCAAAAAACACAGCCACAAAAAGAATAATAATAATAATAATAATAATAATAATAATAATAATAATAATAATAAAAAAAGCACAGCCACAAAAATCCACCAAGAGGGAGGAAGAAGAGGAGGAGGAGGAGCCCCCTGCCTCAGTTTCCCCCTTCCAGCAACTCCTGGAAGACCCTTGGCCCTGCATAACCCCCCCAGAACAACCCCAAACCTATAAGAATTTGGAAAAAACCATGGAAACCACCCAAACCCCCTGGCAGCAGAGGAGGGGGGAACCCCACACCGAGCCCCCCACCCTCCACAAATTGGGGGGGGGGGCTGAAAACCTTGGGATTCACCCACCAAGATGATTGGGGTCCCAGGCTGTGCCCTGGGACTGATTAATCCTGGCTGGGTCTATATTAGGAAAGCTGCCCCAGTGTAATTAAATCCATCTAAAGACCTGGAGAAGGACATGAGCTCCAGCCCCGGGTTGGCTCGGGGCAACAACCCCACTGCAGAAAAGGAGGAAAAAAAAAAAACCAAAAAAAAAAAAAGGGACAAGGAGAGTGAGGGTGGTTGGACTGTGCTGCCCTGGGTTTTAGGGGGAAACACAGGGAGGATTGGGGTGGTGGGGGTAGCAGAGCCTGCCCTCCCCAAAAAAATCCCTCTTTTGGTTTGGGTTTTTTTGGTTTGGGTTTGTTTTCTTTTTCCTTTTTTTTTTTTTCCTTTTTTCTTCCCCTTTTTTTTCCTCTTTTTTTATTTTTTCCTTTTTTTTCCCTTTTTTTTTTTTTTCCTTTTTTTTTTTTCTTTTTTTTCCCTTTTTTTTTCCCTTTTTTTCTTTTTTTCAATAAAAGCTGAATGTCTGATGTCATCCCAGGGGCTGAAAGCTGGAGGCCCAAGGTAACAGCTCAGCTTTTAATGCAGCCCAGATGTGAAGGGTGAAGGCAGCACCTCTCTGTGCCAGCCTCTCCCCCCCCCCCCCCTCTTTGCTCCCCCTGCCAGCTGAAATGCCAAAGCTCTCAAAAAAATGAAAAAAAGAAAAAGAGAAAAAAAAAAGAGAAAAAAAAAAGAGAAAAAAAAAGAGAAAAAAAGAGAAAAAAAAGAGAAAAAAAAGAAAAAAGAGAAAAAAAAAAGAAAAAAGAGAAAAAAAAAGCATCCCTGACACCATCCCTCACTAGGGCTGCATCTGCATCCATGCATCTGTATCCATGTACATGCATGTATCCATGTACATGTGTGTCCATGCACATGTGTGTAGCCATGTACACCTGTATCAGTGCACATGTGTGTGTCCATGTGCACACATGTATCATGTACATGTATCAGCACATGTCTCCATGCACATAAGTGATCAATGCACACACATGTACCCATGCACATGTGTAACCATGCACATGCCTGTATCCATGTAAATGTGTGTATCCATGTAAATACATGGATATGAGCACATTACCCATGCACATACATGTATCCATGCACATGGATGTAACCATGCACATGGATGTATCCATGTACACGTGTATCCATGTACACACATGTATCCATGCACATGGATGTAACCATGCACATACAAGTATCTGTGTACACGTGTACACATACATGTAACCATGCACATACATGTACACATGTACCCATGGACATACATGTGCCCCCCACCCTCAGGAAAGTCAAACACCCCCCTCCCCCATCACAGAGGGGATGGCAGCACCTCCATCCCCCTGCCAGAAGGGGACAAATTGGTATTAATAATTATTATTATTTTTTTAAAAGCCCAGCCAGGCCGTGGCATTCCCATAGGACACTTCCCCCCACCTTCCTTTCCCTCAGGGGGGGTGTCGGGGGGGGGGGGGGCTCACCTTGGTTTTTGGGAGCTGTCATTTCCAAGTCTGCAGGGCACTCGGCTTCTCCGTTCATCCTCCTCCTGCCTGTGCCCAGCACGGTCCCCGCCGGCTCCCTGGCACTACCCGAGGTGGCTCTGCAAGCAAAGGAGACCCCCCCCCTGCTAGAGACCCCCCCAAAAAAACCCCTGGGGGGACGCAGGGGGAGACCATTCCCTCCCCACCCCCCCCGCCCCCACCTTCCCCTCCTCCTCTTCCCCAGGAAAAATGAGGTGCTAGGATACCCCCCCCCCATCCCCATCCCCAACCCAGAGATGAGAGGTTTGGGGGGGGGGGGGGGGGGTTGGAGAAGGGGGTGCAGGGGTCCCAAAGATGCTGGGGGGGTGATGGAAGAGTTGTCCCCCCCCATGGAGGGAGGAGAAAAGTTGGGAGGGGGAAGGGGGGGTGGGGATGCCTCTGGAAGGGGGATGTGAGGATCTGAGGAGGGATCCCTGTAGATCCCATGGGGAAAGGGTTCAGGGGACCCCCCCTGCATTCGGGGGAGGGGGGTGGTGCAGGATCAAGGGGGATCCCCACAGATCCCAGAGGGAAAGGGTTCAGGGGACCCCCCCCGTCATTTGGGGGGGGGTTAGGGTGAGGGTGCAGGATTCAGGGGGGAGGCAGGATTTAGAAGGATCCCCACAGATCCCAGGGGAAAAGGGTAAGGGGGACCCCCCCCCTTGGTTCAGAGGGGGGCAGGATTAAGGGGGGGGCTGGATCCTAGGGGGATCCCCACAGATCCCAGAAGGAAGGGTTTGGGGGGGGGGGGGGGTGTTTTCAGGATCCAGGGGGATCCCCACAGATCCCATGGAGGAAGCATTGGCCCTGGGATGGAGGGGGACCCACAGAGCTGGAGGAAGGGGATCCCCAGGGGCTCCCAGGGGTCTCCAAAGGGGAAGTCACCCCCCCCCGAACAAAAAAAAGGGGAGAGGGGTGTCCCAAAGGAAGGGACAGCACAGATCCAGACAGTTCCTTGGGGGGGGGCACCCAAGATCTGAGGGGGCTCTGGGGAAAGACCAAAGGCCTGAAGGGGGGGGGGGTCAGGGATCCCTCTGGGAGGGGTTTTTGGGGCTCCCTCGAGGTGGGGGGGTATTTAAGGGGGTATTTAGGGGAAGGATCCCTTCCCCAGATGGTGGGGTGGGGGGGTCCGTGGGGCTAAGGAGGGGACAAGGCCCGGGGGACAAGGGACAGGGCCCAGGGGACAGGGCCCGGGCCTGGGGGAGGAGGGAAAGGCCCTGAGGGGGGCGGGGGGGCAGGGAGGAGGCCTCAGGCTTGGGGAGGGGTCCCAAGGAAAATCCAGGGCTGGGGGGGACCCCCAGGGGGGGGCTCCAGGCATCACTGGGGGAATCCTGGGGAGGGGATACCTGTCCTGGGGGAGAGCTGGGCCCTTGGAGGGATCCCAATGGGGGTCTGGGGGAGGAGGGTGCAAACCCCGGGGGCTTGGGAACAGCTCCAGGGTGGGGGGCTCAGCCCCCAGGGCAGGGGGGGGGGGGGGGGCTCAGCCCCCAGGGAATTGGGGAAAAACCCCTGAGGGGGGGGGAGCAGACTTCACCAGGCCCTGGGAGGGGATAGGGAATGGGATCAGCTCCCTGGGAAAGGGGATCAGAGGGAGGAAGATCAGGGATTGCCCCGGGGTGGGATGAGCCCTGGAGGGAGCAGGATATTCCCCCCCCCTCAAAGACTGGATCAGCACCCAGAAGGGGATTGAGGATCCCCCCCCAGGGTGGGCTAAGCCCCCCGGGGTGGACACGGATCAGCCGTGGAGTGGAAGGGGGACCCCCCAGGGTGGGTGGGATCAGGAATCCCCCCCACGGAGTGAGATGAATCCTGGGGGGGAGTGGAGGATGTGGGATCGCTCCAGGGCTGGATCAGACCCCATGAGGGGGGATGGGGGATCCCTCCGGGGTGGGATGAGCACTTGAAGGGGGGTGGTGGGATGGGGCATCCTCTGGGAATGGAGGGGGGGGGATCAGGGAGCACCCCAAGGGGCAATGAGCCCAATGGGGGGGATGGGTGTGGGATCGCTCCAGGGCTGGATCAGACACCGGGAGTGCAAGGGGGGACCCCCGAGGGTGGGGTGGGTGGGATCAGGGATCCCCCCGTGTAGTGAGATGAGTCCCGGGGGGGAGGTGGAGGATGTGGGATCCCCGAGGGTGGGGTGGGTGGGATCAGGGATCCCCCCGTGTAGTGAGATGAGTCCCGGGGGGGAGGTGGAGGATGTGGGATCCCCGAGGGTGGGGTGGGTGGGATCGGGGATCCCCCCCACGGAGCGAGATGAGTCCCGGGGGGGGGAGGTGGAGGATGTGGGATCGCTCCAGGGCTGGATCAGCCCCCACGGGGGGCGGATCCGGACCCACCTCGGGGGTTGGATGAGGGGATCGCCCCGGGGTGGGATCAGCCCAACCCCCGTGGGTGGGGGCCCGGGGATCACCCCGCAGGAGGAGGAAGGGTGGAGGACGGGAGAGGGGGGGGGGAAACACACACACACACACACACACACACACACGAAACGAACCGGGGGAAGGCGGGATCGTGTCAGGGGGAGGGGATCCGTGGGATCATGGCGGGGCGGGGAACGATCGCGGGGCGTGCGCAGAGGGATCCCCGCGGGGGGGTGGGGGGACGGGGACTGTGCGGGATCCCCCGAGGGGGGGGTGGGAGGGGGGGGGGGGGCGGACGGGACCGGATCCCGCGCCCTGAGGGGGGGGGTGGGGGGGTGGGAGGAGGAGGAGGCGGGGGGAGGAAGGAAAGGGAGGAAGGGGCCGGGCCGTCGGGCGGAGGCGGGGAGCCCGCACATGCCCTGCGCCGCCGGCCAGCTCCAGTCTCCTCCTCCGCCAGGCAGCAGGAACCGGGTGGGACCGAGCGCGGGCGGCCCCGGCGGCGCCTCCCCGGCCCCCTCCCGCCCCCGGTTCCCACCCGGGCGCCAACGAGCCGCGCTTTCCTTCCCCCCCCTCCACCACCATCGCTCCCTCCCCCCCCCCCCCCCTCCGCCAACCTTTCCTCCTCCCATAATACAAAGACAATAGAGGCGAGTTCGGGGGGGGGCCGGGGGAGCGGAGGGCGCTCCGCGTTCCCCCGGCCCCTCTCCGCTCCCCCGGTCCCCCCGGAGCGATGCGCTGAGCTGCTTCTTTTCCCTTTCCACCCCCCCCCATCCGCCATCCCCCCATCGTTACCGGCCGGCACACAATGGCCGGGCTGCGCCCGCCTCCGCCCGCCGCTCCTTCCCCTCCACCCCGTGCAGCCGGCGCGGTTATAAAGCCGAGACAAACCCACCTCTCCGGGCTGCAAGGGGGAGGAGGAGGAGAGCGAGAGAAGAAGGAGGAGGAGGAGGTGGTGGTGGAAGGAGGAGGAGGAGGAGAAGAAGAAGGGGGAGGGGGGGGGAGCTCTAGCCGAGCCGCCGCAGCCCCAGCCCCGCGCCGGAGCCGCTGGGGGAAGAAGAAGAAGAAGGAGGAGGAGGAGGAGGAGGGGGAAGGGGGGGCGGGGATGCCCGGCTGGGGGCGGCCGGGCAGCTGCAGCGAGCCGGGCGAGGGCAGCGCGACCTCCCCGCACCGACCCCCGGGGAGCGGCTCCTACCCAATCCATCCCCCCCCTCTCGCTTCTCTCCCCCCCACCGCCGCCCCCTCCTCTCCTCCTTTCTTTCCCCCCCCCCCCCCCCCACTCGCCTCCTCCTTTCCTTCTCCGCGACCCCTCCTCGAGCCCAGAAACACCCACCCACCCAGCGGGGGGCTGGAGCCCCACTCCCGGTCCGGAGGGAAGAAAGGAAGAAAGAAGCGAGAGGGGGGTAGGGGGGGTGGGTGGGAGAAGGATAAAGCGGAAAAAAAAAAATATTAAAAAGAGAGTAAGAAAGAGGAGGAAAGCACGGAGAAGGGAAGGGTGGTGGAGAGGTGGCGAAGACGGGGGGGGGGGGAAGGGAAGCGGACGAGCCCGGGCACGCAGCCGGCGCCGAGCTCCCCGCCGCGGCGCGGGACTCACCCGGGCTGGGGAAAAACAACCGCCCAGCGCTGGAAGCCTGCCCCCGAAATCCAGCTGCGGCAGCCGGGGAGGGAGGGAGGGCGAGCGGGAAGGAGGGAGGGAGCGAGCGAGGAGGAGGAGAGGGAAGGGAAAAGGGAAAGGAGGGAGCGAGAGAGAGAGAGAGAGAGGAGGGGGTGGGGTGGGGGGCACAGCGAGGCCGCCGAGCCCCGCGCTCTTCCCCCCCGCCCCGAGCCCCAGCGCGGTGCCCCCCCGCCGGCGCGGAGCGAAGCGAGGCCGGAGCGGGCGAGCCCCGGGTGGCGGCGGCGACGGCTTCCTGCCCGCGGGGCCTGCGCGCAACCCGGCCCTTTTTGTTATTTAAAAAAAAAAAAAAAAAAAATTAAAAAAAAAAAATGCTAAAAAATATTTTCCTTGAAAAAAAAAAATTAAAAAAGCAACCAAACAAACCCTTAAGGTGGGTGCGAACCCCCCCCCTTCCCTACCCCGTTCCCCGGCGGAGCGGCGGCAGCGCCTTACCGAGCCCGGTGCGCGGCGGGAGCGGCGGGAGCCCGGGGAGGAACAAAGCGCCTCCTCCTCCTCCTCCAGCCCCGCCGGCGGAGCGGAGCGGAGCGGCGGCGAATGGCGAGCCCTGGGCGGCGGGGTACGGGCTAAAAAAAACCGGGTTTTTTTGGGTTTTCTTTTTTTTTTTCCCCCACACACACACTACCACCACCACCCCCGGCCGCAGGAACGTACCTGCGGGGCTTTGGGGGCCGCGGCGGGGCCGGGGTTCGCTCGGCGGGGCCGGGGCGGGGAAGCGGTGGTTGAACGGCGGCCAGCTCTGCAGCGCTGGCCCCGGGCGTGGACGCGCTCCAGTCCCCGCAGAGACGATCGCGCTTTTTTTCCCCCCGCCTCCATGGCGCTGCGATTTTCTCTTCCAATCAGCCGGGCTCTGAGCGCCGGGGTCCGCCGCCAGCCTCTCCGCCGCTCCCCGAGAGAGGCAACCGCCGACCGCCGCCGCCGCCCCGCTCTCCCCAGCGCTTTCGCCGTGTTTTTTATTGCTCTTTGCTTTTGCAACACTGTGGCGAGAGGAGGGAGAAGGGGGGAAAAAAAAAAAAAAAAAAAAAAAAGAAAAAAAAAAAAAAAGAGAGGAGGAGGAGGAGGAAGGAGAGAGGAGGGAAGGGGGGGGGAAAGGGAGAAAAAAAAAAAAAAAATCTCCTTACATGTGCAACAATCCTCGCCCGGCGTTTGCATAAAAAAAAAAAAAAAAAAAAAAAAAAGAAAGGGGGGGTGGGGGGAAAGCCGAACCGAGCCGCCCTCCCGCCCCGGTGGGTCCCCTCCGCCACGGCGGGGGCCGCGGTCCCTGCCCGCCCCGGGACACGGCGGCGGAGGGGAGGGGGGCGGGGGGGTTCCCCGGCGGGGCGGGCGGGGGGGGGGCAGTTTCCTCCCCTCCCTCCGCTCCCCTCTCCTTTTCTCCTCTCTCTCTCTCTCTCTCTCTCTTAATTTTTTTTAATGCAATTTCTCCAACTCCACCTTTGTTGTGCTGGGCGTCATTCCCCGCAGCCAATCCCGGCCGGGCAGCTGCCTGCAAATTACCGGCCATCCCGAGCTGCCTGCAAATTACGGGCCATCCCAGCCTCCCTCCACACTGCCGGCCACCCCTGCCTGCCCGGTACCGGTACCGACACCCCACTACTGCTCTCACGGTACCGGCCGGGCCGGGCCGGGGCTGGCGCTGTGCTCAGCCCGCCCGCCATGGCCGCTCCGGGCCGCCCCCGCCTTCCCGGCTGCCTGCGCGGTACCGGGAGCCTGCCCGGGACCGGGCACCGGGCTGGGACCGGCCCGCTCCAGCCGGCTGTCGTGGGCTACCGGCCACCTCCAGACACCCGGGGGCTACCGACCACCCGGGGGCTTCGAGCCACCTCCAGCCACCCGGCAGCTACCGACCACTTGGGGGCTACCGAGCTGCCGGGTGCTACCGGCCACCTCCAGACACTCACGGGCTTCTGGCCACCTCCAGACACTCACGGGCTTCTGGCCACCTCCAGCCAGCCGGGGGCTACCGACACAGCCGGGGGCTACTGACCACCTCCAGACACCGGGGGCTACCGACCACCTCCAGCCACCCGGGGGCCTCTGACCACCTCCAGATAGCCGGGGCTACCGACCACTTGGGGGCTACCGACCACCCGGGTGCTACCGGCCACCTCTAGCCAGCCTGGGGCTACAGGCCCACCTCCAGACACTCGGGGCTACCGAGCACTTGGGGGCTACCCACCACCCGGGGGGCTACTGGCCACTTCCAGACACCCCGGGGCTTCCGACCACTTGGGGGCTACCGAGCTGCCGGGTGCTACCGGCCACCTCCAGACACCCGCGGGCTTCTGGCCACCTCCAGCCAGCCGGGGGCTACCGACCACCCGGGGGCTACTGACCACCTCCAGACACCCGGGGCTACCGACCACCTGGGGGCTACCGACCACCTCCAGCCACCCGGGGGCCTCTGACCACCTCCAGATAGCCGGGGCTACCGACCACCTGGGGGCTACCGACCACCTCCAGCCACCCGGGGGCCTCTGACCACCTCCAGATAGCTGGGGCTACCGACCACTTGGGGGCTACCGACCTGCCGGGTGCTACCGGCCACCTCTAGCCAGCCTGGGGCTACAGGCCACCTCCAGACACTCGGGGGCTACCCACCACCCGGGGACTACTGGCCACCTCTAGCCATCCTGGGGCTACCGACCACTTGGGGGCTGTCGACCACCCGGGGGCTTCCGGCCACCTTCCAGACACCCGGGGGCTACCGACCACCCGGGGGCTACCGACCACTTGGGGGCTACCGATCACCTAGGGGTTACTGGCCATCTCCAGCTGCCACCTGGGGCTACCGACCACCCGGGGGCTTCGAGCCACCTCCAGCCACCCGGGGCTACCGACCACTTGGGGGCTACCGAGCTGCCGGGTGCTACCGGCCACCTCCAGACACCCGCGGGCTTCTGGCCACCTCCAGACACCCAGGGCTACCGACCACCCGGGGGCTACCACCCACCCGGGTGCTACTGGCTAGCTGTAGCCACGTATCTCTGTGCTAGTAGCCACCCGCACACTCCTACCAGTCTGTAGCCATCTCTGTGTGCTACTAGCCACCCGCATGCTCCTGGGGAGCTTCTGTCACCTGAGTGCCACCAGCCCGGGCTGCTCCACCTCTGGGGACCCCCCTGGGGATGCAGGATGGGACCGGGAGGGTGGGGGGACAACCCCAGCTTGGCCGAGACGGTCCAAATCCGAGGGATTTGCTTCCGTTTCTATGGAAAAGGGAAGGAAAAAACCCAAAGAAAGAAAAACCCAACAAAACCGGGTGCGATTGGCCCTCCGGGCTGATCTGGGGGGGTGGACACGAGGGGGTTGTTTGGACCTTGTGGCAAGGGGACAAACAGAGGGAGGGGACAGGGACATCCCCTCTGCCACGTCCCTCGGTCCTGCCCCCAACCCCCGGGATGCTCCAAGCCTCCTGCAGCCCCGGGAGTTTAATCCCTCCCGGGGATTAAATTTTGAAAATTTTGATTTTCAATTTTTTTTTTTTTTTTTAATTTTGAAAAGCTTCAAAAAAAAAAAAAAAAAAAAAAAACCAACCAAACCAAACCAAACAAAACAAAACAAACAGAAAATGGAATATTAGATGTAGAGATTTATTCTGCAGGGAGCTGGCCCTCGGCTGAGCTGTTTTCCCTGCTCTAAATGAGGTGAAATGTCACTGCTTGGCAAGAGGGAAAAATGGCAAAAGCCAAACCCCAAAAATAGAAAGCAGAGATGTGTTTAGAGAGAGGCTCAGCACCTGAAAATGGACGGGTTTCATTTTTAGTTTTGGTGGTTTTTTGGTGGTCTTTTTAGAAAAAAAAAATATTTGTTTGTTTGTGGGGTTTTTTTGGGTTTGCTTTTTGGGCTTTTGGAAACCAAAAAGCCCCTTGGGATGGGGGGGTGCAAACACTCCCCTCCTTGCTCTGTGTCCTGCCCAGGATTTCCTCCTCCTCACGAGGATTTTTTAATTGCCCTTCCCTTTTTAATTGCTCTTCCTGGTGCAGATGAGGATTTTTTTTTTTTTGCCAGGCAGCTCAGCCACCCCGTGTCCCAAAGCACCCAGAGGTGCCCCCATCACCTCCAGGGGTGATGCTGTGACCCAACCCAACTCTCCAGCTCTGTGCTCCCCCTTCCTCATTAGCAAACAGATTAATTACTGCTTTATTTTTTCCCCTTGCTCACCCCCTGCTCCAGGTCCCAAATCACCCCTCAACCACATTTAAAGGACCTAAATCCCCCCAAATCCCCCAAAACTGGTCTGGACCCACTGGCAGTGACCTCGCTGGGGAATAAAAATCTTTTCCCAGGTGGAAAGCAAAAAAGGGGGGGGGAGGACAGGCCGGATCCTTCTTTTTTCCATCATTTTTTGCAGGCAGGGGTGGCACCCGGAGCCTGGTGGCACCCGGAGCTTGGTGACACCTGGAGCTTGGTGGCACCCAGAGCCTGGTGGCACCCAGAGCCTGGTGGCACCCAGAGCTTGGTGGCACCCGGAGCTTGGTGGCACCCAGAGCCTGGTGGCACCCAGAGCTTGGTGGCACCCAGAGCCTGGTGGCACCCGGAGCCTGGTGGCACCCGGAGCTTGGTGGCACCTGGAGCTTGGTGGCACCCAGAGCTTGGTGGCACCCAGAGCTTGGTGGCACCCGGAGCTTGGTGGCACCCAGAGCTTGGTGACACCCAGAGCCTGGTGGCACCCGGAGCCTGGTGGCAGTGGCTGCTGACCCCCCATGGTCACCCCATGGATGGGCTGGGGACAAACGGGGACTGTCCCTGCCCTGTGTTCAGAGCCAGGCAGGTGGCAGCAGCTCTGGTTAATGAGCTTATGGCTAATCAGGGTTAATTAAGAGCCGGGGAGGATTGGGGGGAACCGGGGGGGTCTGGGGTCTGCTCGGCACCCTGGGCAGGTGGCTCAGTTTGTGTCCCCTGGGAGTGGGGACACCCTGGGGGGGGGGCAGCACCCTGGGGTGGGGGGAGAAGGGGAGGGGGGCTGAGCGTCCCGGGATGGTCCCAGGGAGCGTGAATGGGGGGCATCTTGGGGTGGTTTAGGGGAATATCTTGGGGTGGTTTTAGGGAGCATCCTGGGATGGTTTTGGGGAATATCTTGGGATGGTTCTGGGGAGCATCCTGGGATGGTCCTGGGGAATATCTTGGGATGGTTTTGGGGAATATCTTGGGATGGTTTTGGGGAATATCTTGGGATGGTTTTGGGGAGCACCCCAAGATGGTCATAGGGAACATCCTGGGATGGTCATGGGGAATATCTTGGGGTGGTTTTGGCAAAAACCAGGAATGGACACAGGGAATATCTTGGGATGGTTCTGGGGAATATCTTGGGATGGTTTAGGCAAAAACCAGGAATGGACACAGGGAACATCCTGGGGTGGTTTTAGGGATCGTCCTGGGATGGTTTTGGGGAGCATCCCGAGATGGTCATGGGGGGCATCTTGGGATGGTTTGGGGGAGCACCCTGGGGTGGTTTTAGGGAGCATCATGTGACGGTTTTGGGGAGAATTCCAAGGTGGTCCTGGGGAATATCTTGGGGTGGTTTTGGGGAGCACCCCAAGATGGTCATAGGGAACATCCTGGGATGGTTCTGGGGAGCATCCTGGGATGGTCCTGGGGAATATCTTGGGATGGTTTAGGCAAAAACCAGGAATGGACATGGGGAATATCCTGGGATGGTTTTAGGGAGCATCATGAGATGGTCATGGGGGACATCTTGGGATGGTTTGGGGGAGCACCCTGGGGTGGTTTTAGGGAGCATCATGTGACGATTTTGGGGAGCATCCCAAGATGGACATGGGGAATATCTTGGGGTGGTTTAGGGAGAAACCAGGAATGGACACAGGGAAGATCCTGGGGTGGACACAGGGAAGATCCTGGGATGGTTTTGGGGAACATCCCAAGATGGTCATAGGGGACATCCTGGGATGGTTTTGGGGAATATCTTGGGGTGGTTTAGGGAGCAAATAGGAATGGACACAGGGAACATCCTGGGGTGGTTTTAGGGAGTGTCCTGAGATGGTCATGGGGGACATCTTGGGATGGTTTGGGGGAGCACCCTGGGGTGGTTTTAGGGAGCATCATGTGATGGTTTTGGGGAGAATCCCAAGGTGGTCATGGGGAATATCTTGGGGTGGTTTAGGGAGAAACCAGGAATGGACACAAGGAACACCCTGGGATGGTTTTAGGGAGTGTCCTGGGATGGTTTTCAGGAGCATCCTGAGATGGACATGGGGAATATCTTGGGGTGGTTTTGGGGAGCATCCCAAGATGGTCATAGGGGACATCCTGGGATGGTTCTGGGGAGCACCCTGGGATGGTCATGGAGAATATCTTGGGATGGTTTTAGGGAGCATCCCGGGATGGTCATAGGGGACCTCTTGGGATGGTTCTGGGGAGCACCCTGGGATGGTCCTGGGGAATATCTTGGGGTGGTTTAGGCAAAAACCAGGAATGGACACAGGGAAGATCCTGGGGTGGTTTTGGGGAGCATCCTGAGATGGTCATGGGGAATATCTTGGGATGGTTTGGGGGAGCATCCCAGGATGGACACAGGGAAGATCCTGGAGTGGTTTTAGGGAGCACCCTGGGATGGTTTTGGGGAGCATCCTGAGATGGTCATGGGGGACATCTTGGGGTGGTTTGGGGGAGCACCCTGGGGTGGTTTTAGGGAGCATCATGTGACGGTTTTGGGGAGAATCCCAAGATGGTCATGGGGAATATCTTGGGATGGTTCTGGGGAGCACCCTGGGATGGACACAGGGAAGATCCTGGGATGGTTTTAGGGAGCATCCCGAGATGGTCCTGGGGAATATCTTGGGGTGGTTTTGGCAAAAACCAGGAATGGACACAGGGAAGATCCTGGGATGGTTTTAGGGAGCATCATGTGATGGTTTTGGGGAGAATCCCAAGGTGGTCATGGGGAATATCTTGGGGTGGTTTTGGGGAGCATCCCAGGATGGACACAGGGAAGATCCTGGGATGGTTTTGGGGAGCATCCCGGGATGGTCCTGGGGAATATCTTGGGGTGGTTTAGGGAGCAACCCGGGTGGGCACCCCCTGCAATTGATGCTGTTGTGGTTTTTTTTTGGGGAGAAGCAATTAAATAAAATAATCCCCCCCTCTACCCAAGCAGAAAGAAAACCCCCATTTCTTTTCTGATTTTATTAATTTCTTTATTAAAGCCTGATACAGAAGAAGATGGGGAAGAAAGGAAAAAAAAAAAAAAACCCAACTCAACAAAAAAAACCCCTAACCCTAAAGCTTGTTTATTGTAACCCTAAAAAAATTGTTTATTTTGGAGATAGAATTAATAAAACTAAACCAACCCAAACACAAGGCAGCCCTGGGCATGGCTGCCCCCTTTTCTGCTGCTTTTGGGGTTCCCCTTGCTCTGATTTAAAATAAAAATAAAAAAGAAAAATAATAAAAAAATAAGATAAAAATAAAATAAAAATAAAAAATAAAATAAAAATTAAATAATAATAATAATAAAATAAAATAAAAATAAAATAAAAATAAAATAAAAATTAATAAAATAAAATAAAAATAAAATAAAAATAAAAAATAAAATTAAAATTAAATAATAATAATAATAAAATAAAATAGAAATAAAATAAAAATAAAATAAAAATTAATAAAATAAAATAAAAATAAAATAAAAATAAAATAAAATAAACATTAAATAATAATAATAATAATAAAATAAAATAAAAATAAAATAAAAATAAAATAAAAATTAATAAAATAAAATAAAAATTAAAATAAAAAAATAAAAATAAAAATAAAAATAATAAAATAAAAATAAAAATAAAATAAAAAAAATAAAAAATAAAAAAATAAAAATAAAATAAAAATAAAAATAAAAATAAAAAATAAAAAAAAAATAAAATAAAAATAAAAACAAAAATAAAAATAAAAATAAAATAAAAATAAAAATAAAAATAAAATAAAAATAAAAATAAAAATTCTCATCCTGATCAAGCTCACTCAGGGCAGGATCAGCCCTGGCAGGTGCAGGGGGGGCTGCTCAGCCAATTTGGGAGCAATCCCATCAGCAAAGGGAGGAGCTGCAGTCAGCAAGCAAGGCCAAAAACCAAGGAAAAACTCCCTGGATTTAACTGAAAGGCTCCAAAAAATCCAGAGAAATGACCCTAAAATGACACTGCCACCAACCCAGCAGCCAAAGGGCAGGTCTGGGGACTTGAGGCCCTGCCCAGGATGCTTTAAAAGAAGCTTTTCTAGAAAAATCAGATTTTTTTTTTTAATATCCTCTGGTTTCTCACTGTCTGTACACACACACACACACACCCGGTGGGAGCACCACAGCCCTGGGAAATAAATTACAACCTCCCCCCATCCTTAAAATCAAATATACAGATGACTCCTTGCAGCTGCTTGCTTTGGGGGGGTTGGTTTTTTTCTTTTTTTTTTTCTTTTTTTTTTTTTTTTTTTTCCTTTTTTTTGGTCTTTTTCAAGGTGCTTTTTGGGGGAGTTGGTTCCCAGCGAACTCTACCTAGAGAAGCGTGGCTGTAATTTTCTTTTTTTTGTGAGTTTTTTGGTCTTTTTTTAAGGATTTCTCTTGGTTGTCCATATCTAAACCCCCTCTCTGGACTATGTACACCCCAAAATTTTTTTTTGGGGGGGTCCCTGGGGAGGGGGGACACCCCCCCCCCCCCCCTCTGTCCCCATCCCCACTGTCTTGTCCCATCCCTGCCTTCCTCCTCCCTCCTCTTCCTCCTGGAGCCCAGTCAGAGCCCCAGGGTGGCTTTGGGGACAGGATGGGGACAGTTTGGGGGACCCCCCCCCCCCCTCACCCCTCACCCCCCCCCGGTGTCTTCACCAGGGAAGTGTTGGGTGAGATCACAAGATTCCAAATGTTTTTTAGAAGGGGAAAAAAAAGGGGAAAAAAGAATAATACTAAATAGAAATAAAAAATAAAATGAAATTTAAAAAAAAAAAAAAGCTCCATTCCTGGGGGGTTGGGGAGGGGGAGGTGGGGGCTGCCGGGGGGGGGGGTCACCCCTTAGCTGGGCATCTGCACCTCGTTGTAGACATCTGTCCCCTCCACCTCCTCAAATGTCACCACAGCGTCGTCTGCGTCCAACTGGGGGGACAGGAGAGGGGTGAGGGGGGGACAGGGATGGGGACAGGGATGGGGATGGGGACAGGGATGGGGACAGGGATGGGGATGGGGACAGGGACAGGGACAGGGATGGGGACAGGAGTGGGAATAGGGATAGGGAAAGGGATGGGGATGGGGACAGGGAAAGGGATGGGAACGGGGACAGGGACAGGGATGGGGACAGGGACAGGGATGGGGATGGGGACAGGGACAGGGATGGGGATGGGGACAGGGAAAGGGATGGGAACAGGGACAGGGATGGGGATGGGGACAGGGAAAGGGATGGGGATGGGGACAGGGAGAGGGATGGGAATGGGGACAGGGACAAGGATGGGGACAGGAGTGGGAATAGGGACAGGGAAAGGGATGAGAATGGGGACAGGGACAGGGATGGGGACAAGGATGGGGACGGAAAGGGATGGGAACGGGGACAGGGACAGGGATGGGGACAGGAGTGGGGATTGGGACAGGGAAAGGGATGGGAACAGGGACAGGGATGGGGACAGGAGTGGGAATAGGGACAGGGAAAGGGATGGGAACGGGAACAGGGAGAGGGATGGGGACAGGAGTGGGGATGGGGACAGGGAAAGGGATGGGAATGGGGACAGGGAGAGGGATGGGGACAAGGATGGGGACAGGAGTGGGAATAGGCATAGGGATAGGGATAGGGATAGGGATAGGGATAGGGATAGGGATGGGGATGGGGATGGGGATGGGGACAGGGGAGGGGACAGGGATGAGAATAGGGGTGGGGACAAGGATGGGGACAGGAGTGGGCATGGGGATAGGGATAGGGATAGGGATGGGGAAAGGGATGAGGATGGGGACAGGGATGGGGACAGGGATAGGAGTGAGGATGAGGATAGGGAGAGGGATGGGGATGAGGATGGGGACAGGGGAGGGGACAGGAGTGGGGATTGGGGTAGGGATAGGGATGGGAGTGGGTTGGGAACAAGGATGGAGACAGGGACAGGAGTGGGGATAGGGATAAGGATAGGGATGGGGATGGGGACAGGGAATGGGATAGGGACAGGGATGGAATAGGGTTGGGAACAGTGACCAGGATGAGGCTGGGGACAGGGACAGGGGTGGGGACAGGGATGGGGCAGGACAGGGAGAGCCACGAGGGTGGGAACAAGGAGAGGGATGGAAAAAAGGATGGGGACGGAGATGAGGATGGGAACAGGGACAAGGGTAAGGACAGGGGTGGGGACAGGGCTGGGAATGGGGAGCAGGGACAAGGGACAGGGATGAGGATGGGAGCAGGGAAAAAGGACAGGGCTGGGGATGGGAGGAGGGACAAGGGACAGGGATGAGGATGGGAGGAGGGACAAGGGACGGGGATTAGGATGGGAGGAGGGACAAAGGACAGGGATGGGGATAGGAGGAGGGACAAGGGACGGGGCTGGGGATGGGAGGAGGGACAAGGGACAGGGATGAAGATGGGAGCAGGGACAAGGGACGGGGATTAGGATGGGAGGAGGGACAAAGGACAGGGATGGGGATGGGAGGAGGGACAAGGGACAGGGATGAAGATGGGAGCAGGGACAAGGGACGGGGATTAGGATGGGAGGAGGGACAAAGGACAGGGATGGGGATGGGAGGAGGGACAAAGGACAGGGATGGGGATGGGAGGAGGGACAAGGGACAGGGCTGGGGATGGGAGCAGGGACAAGGGACAGGGCTGGGGATGAGGATGGGGACAGCCCTGTCCATCCCTTCCCACGTACACATTTGAGCTCGATGTCCCTGAAGATCCGGGGCAGGAGGAAACGCCGCAGGGGCACAGTGAGGATGAGGACGAAGGGCAGAGCCAGGGAGGCCGGGGTGGATTTCACCACCCAGAGCAGCACCAGGACCACGATCTGGGTGAAGGTGAAGAGGTGCATCCGCCACGTCTTCACCTGGGGGAGCAGGAACGGGGGAGGGGTCAAGGGGGTGGCTCCAGCACCCCAAAACCCTGCTTGGGGTGGTGTTTTCAGCACCCCAAAACTCTTCCTGGGGTGCTGGGTGGTGGCTTCAGAACCCCAAAACTCTCTGGGGTGCTTCATGGTGGTTTCATCACCCCCAAACCTCTTCCTGGGGTGGTGTTTTTAGCACCCCAAACCCTTCCTGGGGTGCTGGGTGGTGATTTCAGCACCCCCAGAACCCTTCCTTGGGTGCTTTGTGGTGGCTTCAGCACCCCAAACTCTTTCTGTGGTGCTGGGTGGTGGCTTCAGCACCCCCAAAACCCTTCCTGGGATGCTTTGTGGTGGCCTCAGTACCCAAAGCTCTTCCTGGGGTGGTGTTTTCAGCACCCCAAAACCCTTTCTGGCTGCTTCATGGTGACTTCAGCACCCCAAAACTTTTTGGGGTGCTGGGTGGTGGCTTCATCACCCCCCAGAACTCTTCCTGGGGTGCTTCCTGGTGGCTTCAGCACCCCCACAACATTTTGAGGTGCTGGGTGGTGGCTTCAGCACCCCCAAACCCTTCCTGGGGTGCTTTGTGGTGGCCTCAGTACCCAAAGCTCTTCCTGGGATGGTGTTTTCAGCACCCCAAAACCCTTTCTGGCTGCTTCATGGTGGCTTCAGCACCCCAAAATTTTCTGGCTGCTTCATGGTGGCTTCATCACCCCCAAAAACTCCTCCTGGGGTGCTTCCTGGTGGCTTCAGCCCCCCCCAAAACCCTTCCTGGGACGCTTTGTGGTGGCCTCAGTACCCAAAGCTCTTCCTGGGATGGTGTTTTCAGCACCCCAAAACCCTTTCTGGCTGCTTCATGGTGGCTTCAGCACCCCAAAACTTTCTGGCTGCTTCCTGGTGGCTTCAGCCCCCCCAAAACCCTTCCTGGGGTGGTGCTTTCAGCACTCTAAACCTTTCTTGAGGTGCTTGGGGAGATCCCAAGGAGCCCATTGAAGGTCAGCACCTTCAGGGAGCCCCAGGACAAGCCAGGCAGCACCTCAGGGTGCCAGAGCCCAGGGTCTCACTCACCCGGGTGACATAGGGCTCACTGGGGTGGTACTTGGGTGGCATCAGGAGGAGCAGGATGCGGTCAAAGAGCTGAATGCCAAAGAGGGAGGTGACACCCATGTAGAGGAAGATGCCAAAGAGCACAGCCAGGGGGATGAACTTCAGGATGGGCTCCATGAGGATGGAGACACCTGAGGTGGGGAAGGAGAGGTCAGGGCTGACATCCAGGGGGCACCCAACCCCTCACGTCCCCTCACCATGAGGTATAAGGTGTGTGGGGGGGGGGACCTCCCCATCTCACCGATGAGCACGGCCACCAACAAGCCACTGATCCTCTGCTCCTTGACCTCCAGGATCTGAGCCTTGTCCCCAGGAGCTGAGGTTTTGCTCATGACCGTCAGGGCGTTGGCGTGGGTGATGGTGCGGACGGTGGTGGCACTGAGCCAGGGCATGCCAAAAAGTGCTGCCAACCCCCCCATGGCCACGATCAGCAGCAGATCCAGGTGGAAACCCGTGCCCTTCACCAGCTTCCTCTCGGGCTTGCTGACGATGAGCCTGGGGGGGGCAGAAGAGGAAGAGTCAGTGGTGGCACGGGCTCTCCAGCACTGCCCTGCCACAGCCCCCCCCACCCTTTATTCCCCACCCCTACCCTTTACCCTCCCCCCCTTTACCCCACCCCACCCTTTACCCCTCCCCACCCTTTATCCCCCCCACCCTTTATCCCTCTCCCCCCTTTATTCCCCCCCTCTGCCCCCCCCATCCTTTATTCCCCCCCTACCCTTTACCCACCCCACCCTTTACCCTCCCCACCTTTTATACCCCCCCACCCTTTACCCCCCCCACCCTTTACCCCCACCCTTTATTCCCCCCACCCTTTACCCTCCCCACCCTTTATCCCCCTCCCTTTATTCCTCTCCCCCTTTATTCCCCCCCCCTCTGCCCCCCCCCTTTATTCCCCCCCCTACCCTTTACCATCCCCACCCTTATTCCACCCCACCTTTTACCCCCCCCCACCCTTTACCCTCCCCACCCTTTTTCCCCCCCTTACCCTTTACCCCCCCACCCCTTGCCCCCCCCTTTACCCTTCCCACCCTTTATTCCCCCCACCCTTTACCCTCCCCACCCTTTACCCCTCCCCACCCTTTATCCCCCCCCACCCTTTATTCCTCTCCCCCCTTTATTCCCCCCCCCTGCCCCCTCCACCCTTTATTCCCCCCCCCCCACCCTTTACCCTCCCTACCCTTTATCCCCCCCCTACCCTTTACCCTCCCCACCCTTATTCCCCCCCACCCTTTACCCCCCCGACCCTTTCTTTCCCCCCCTTACCCTTTACCCCCTCTTGCCCCTCTCTTTACCCTCCCCACCCTTTATTCCCCCCAACCCTTTATGCTCCCCTCCCTACCCTTTACCCTCCCCACCCTTTACCCCCCCCACCCTTTACTCTCCCCACCCTTTTTCCCCCCCTTACCCTTTACCCCCCCACCCCTTGCCCCCCCCTTTACCCTCCCCACCCTTTTTCCCCCCCTTACCCTTTACCCCCCCACCCCTTGCCCCCCCCTTTACCCTCCCCACCCTTTATCCCCCCACACCCTTTACCCCCCCCACCCTTTACCCTCCCCACCCTTTTCCCCCCCCCTTACCCTTTACCCCCCCACCCCTTGCCCCCCCCTTTACCCTCCCCACCCTTTATCCCCCCATACCCTTTACCCCCCCCACTCTTTACCCTCCCCACCCTTTATCCCCCCACACCCTTTACCCCCCCCACTCTTTCCCCTCCCCACCCTTTCCCCTCCCCTCCCCACCCTTTATCCCCCCCCCCCATCCCTCCTGGGGGTCCTCACGTGGTGATCTGTGTCTCGAGGAAGATGAGGATGAAGACGAGGAGCGCGGGCACCACGGAGGCAAACATCATCCAGATGGGGAAGGGGGTTCTCTCCCCCATGGGGTTGATGAACCAACCCCGGGCGCTCGAGTTGGTGACCTCCAGCCCTTTGGGGACGTTGAGTTTCTGGAAGGGAGCAGAGGGGGACACGGGGATGAGCACCCAGCTCCCTGCGTGTCCCCCAGCCCTGCCCTGGCCCTACACCAGACCTGGGTGTAGGTGTCCTTGATGAAGAAGTCCACCAGGGCCATGATGAAGATGGAGATGGGGACCCCAAAGTCTCCGATCAAACGCCGGGCCTGTGAGAAAGAGAAAGATCCTGATGGGATTAACTCCTGAGAGGAGAGGAGAGGAGGCCAAGCTGTTTGTGTGGATTTATTTTATGTAGAATTAAAACTTGTAATTAATTATATAAATTATTAATTGTATAAATTATTAATTATATAAATATATATATATTTATATATAAATTATATAAATAATTATATAATTATATAAATATTTGTATAAATTAATGATATAAATAATTGTATAAATTATAATTATATAATTATATAAATTATTAATTATATAAATATTATATATTTATTTATATAAATATATTTATAATTAATTATATAAATATTATATATTTATTTATATAAATATATTTATAATTAATTATATAAATAATTATATTATTATCTAAATTAATTATATAAACATTATATAAACAATTATATTGTATTAATTAAATAAATAATTATATATATTAATTATATAATATAGTATATATAAATTAATATCATTAATTATATAATAATAATTATATTAATAATAATTATATATATTCTAATATATGTTAATTATAAAAATAATTATTTATATAATTATATATAATGATTATATATCAATTATATAAATAATTATATAATATATTGTTAATTATATAAATTAATAATTTAATTATATAAATAATTATATTATAAATATATTATAAATATATTTATATATATTTATATATTTATTTTATATAATAAATATATTATAAATATATTTATCTAAATAAATACATAATTATGTAAATAATAATAATACAAAATATCTTTGTATTCGTAACTAGCAGAATTCAGGGTTAAACTGAGAAAAGGAGTGACCAAAGCAGCTGAGACAGGTCAAGACCCATAAAAAGGATTAACTTTTGTCTCGGAGATGGTCAGAAGTGTAAATCTTGGCACTGCCAGGATCAGCTGGGCACTGGGGGAGGGTAAACACCAGCACGGGAGAGAGGTGAGGCTGCCATTAGCAGCAGATAAGGGGAAGATAATTGCAAGGGTCCAATTAGCAAGAGGATGAGGTCATTGAAAGCAAGAAAGGTAAAAAGTTCAACCCTGAGGAAGACTTCGTTACTTCAGCTGGAGGCCCCCAAAGACCCCAA